>NW_020222964.1:78530-88608 GCF_003070985.1 Temnothorax curvispinosus | reverse complement strand
GTATTATCTAAAGTAAGTCAGATAAGTCACTGCTTTATCGGTAATGTATCGTCACGTAACGTATCAAACGAAAAACATCAAAACGTGACGTGTCCGTCTCTCCGTCATACGTATGGTTTGACAGCTCGGTGGGTGCACAAGACCGGACTAGATTGACAGACTTCTGAGAATTCCGCTCTATATGCGACACCAGGTGCGCGTTCGACGTCTCCCGGGGATCGCAGCGGTGGTCGCGTGTGTCACGTAACTTGACTGGCAGCCTCCGGCTGCCGACCGTGTACGAGTGTCGCCCGGGTGTCGCGGGCGCGCGCGCGAGGTTAGGTTCCTTGAAAAAAACGGGTGACCCGTCCCCGGTCACGATGAGCCTGCGCGACCGTCAGATAAACGCCCTGAAGCAGATGCTGAATCTGAATCAGCCCGAGCCGCGGCTCGAGGGCGCGGTGCCCACGTGGAAGATTCTCGTCTACGATCGCCTGGGCCAGGACATCATATCGCCGCTCATCTCCGTCAAGGAGCTGCGCGAGCTCGGCATCACGCTGCACATGCAGCTCCACTCGGACCGCGACTCCATCCCCGAGGTGCCGGCGATCTACTTCTGCGCGCCCACCGACGAGAACCTCGGCAGGATCGGCCAGGACCTGCAGAACGGCCTTTACGACGTCTACCACCTCAACTTCATCTCGCCGATCAGCCGGCAGAGGATGGAGGACCTGGCGGCCGCCGCCCTGCTCGGCGGCGTCGTCGCCAGCATCCACAAGGTGTTCGATCAGTACCTGAACTTCATCACCCTGGAGGACGATCTGTTCGTCCTGCGGCATCAGAACAGCGACGTGATATCCTACCACGCGATCAATCGCGGCGACGTCAAGGACAGCGAGATGGAGTCCGTGATGGACATCATCGTGGACTGCCTGTTCTCGGTGTTCGTCACTCTGGGCACCGTGCCGATCATAAGGTGTCCCAGGGGCAACGCCGCCGAGATGGTCGCCAAGATGATCGACAAGAAGCTGCGGGAGAACGTGTGGGACGCGAGGAACAACCTGTTCGAGGGCGAGGCGTCCGCTACCGGTCACTACAGTTTCCAGAGGCCTTTGCTCATCGTGCTGGACCGCAACGTCGACATGGCCACGCCGCTGCACCACACGTGGACGTACCAGGCGTTGGCGCACGACGTTCTCGAGATGACGTTGAACAGGCTCGTCGTGGAGGAGAGCGTGGGACGGTCACCCGCCGGTGGGACACGCTCCAAGACGCGCGCCTACGAGCTGGACAACCGGGACCGTTTCTGGTGCCAGCACAAGGGCAGCCCGTTCCCCCGAGTTGCAGAGGCCATACAGGAGGAGCTCGAGCAGTATCGCACCTTCGAGGAGGACGTGAAGAAGCTCAAGTCCTCCATGGGCATCGACAACGACAACGAGATGGCTTTGTCCATGGTGTCCAATAACACGGCCCGTCTGACCAGCGCCGTAAATTCTTTGCCGCAGCTCCTGGAGATGAAGCGGCTGATCGACATGCACACCTCAGTGGCCACCGGTATCCTGAACGCCATCAAGTCGAGACGGCTCGACACGTTCTTCGAGCTGGAGGAGAAAATTATGAGCAAGCAAACGCTCGACCGGAGCGTGTTTGAGACCATCGGCGACCCGGACTGCGGCACTGCCGAGGACAAGCTGCGTCTGGCTATTATTTATTTCATTTGCACGAACATGTCCGACGCGGAGTACGGCAAGCTCGAGGCGGCGCTCACCGCGGCCGGCTGCGACCTGAACCCGCTGATATACGTAAAGCGTTTGCGCAACTACACCAGGATAGCCGAGATCCAGAGCAGCTACGAGGGCGGCGGCACCAAGACGGTCAGCATGTTCTCCAAGCTGATGAATCAGGGCTCGTCGTTCGTCATGGAGGGCGTGAAGAATCTGGTGGTGAAGAAGCACAATCTGCCCGTCACCAAGATCGTGGACGAGCTGATGGAGTCCAAGCAGTCCTCGCGCACCGAGGACTACCTCTACCTGGACCCGAAGCAGCTCAAGCACAACGAGCAGATGCCGAAGAACCGGCCGACGTTCCAGGACGTGATAGTCTTCGTGGTCGGCGGCGGCAATTACATCGAGTACCAGAATCTGGTGGACTATGTGAAGCAACGAAGCGGTGCCGGGGTGAATAAACGAGTCATCTACGGCTCCACGACCTTCATCAACGCCAAGCAATTGCTCAGG
This sequence comes from Temnothorax curvispinosus, assembly GCF_003070985.1. Taxonomy (NCBI): domain Eukaryota; kingdom Metazoa; phylum Arthropoda; class Insecta; order Hymenoptera; family Formicidae; genus Temnothorax; species Temnothorax curvispinosus. Next base: position 86,392 of record NW_020222964.1, on the reverse strand, counting down.
CAACTTTCTCTGCTCGGCCAGGAAGCCCACTCGTGAACGGACGTGAATGCTTTTATCATCCTCGCCAACCGTATTGCGCGTTTCCCTCTTTCCGCCCCCCTTGCCCCTACTCCTCGTCGTTCTTTCATCCGCGCGATATTTAATAACTATGCATTTTTTTTAATGAGGTCATTGTTAGCTCTTGTATAAAGTGTACGATAAATGAATAAAACCCGGTTCGTTATTTTCAACGATGCCTCTCCCGTGCCTTCGACTTTCCCTACCCTCCCGCCGCGCGCCTGCCACGTGTTCCTCGTCTCTTTCTCGCGCCCGTGTGTGTGTGCGCGACTGCATTCAATTTGTTTGGTCGATCAGTCGTGCACAGCAGATACATATGCTTCCTTCTCTTTGTGACATATTTTTTTAAAGCGTATAAACTCACGTTGAGATACGTTCGTTGAAAATTAATTAAAAGGATATTTTGAAAAAGAAAAAGAAATGGCGCAAGATGAGTCGAGAAATCTTGTGCATAGAGCTGTTATCCCGATCAATTCGCAGAAAGCAGTTTCGGAGTACTTTATATCCAAGCAAGAGGAACGTCAGGCTATCAAGTAACGCAATTAGAAAACAATTATAAATGTTGTAACAAAGTATTCTTAATTGTTCTTAATATATGCCGAGGGATTATGCGTCAGAAAAATAAGAAATAATTAGAAGATAATTATGGGGAATGTAAAAATAGAGATGTACAAGATAAACGATCCATTGTAACACGCAACAATTGATTAAGAATACGAAACAGACAGTCTAATACAATAGAATTACGAACTTTCACGTTTTTGTTTTATTTTATAATAGGAAAATTAGATTTTTAATAAACTTTAAAATAAGATTTAATTTAATATGTTTCATGTTTCGTTATTTGTCACAATTATAAATTATATTTTTGTCACGTTAAAAAATAATGTTAGAAAATATCCGGAATGGGACAAGGCGAGGGTTTGCCCGGCGACAGATGTGATCAGGGCTCGTCGGGAGTTGACCCAGGTTGAAGAAATATTAAAGGAGAAACGAGCGGAACAAGAGATAAAACGTAAATACATGGACGAGCAATGGGAGGAGGCGAGAAAGCAGCAATTGCAGTTGCGGCAATCTTTTGTAAAGTTTAATACGCTCGTGAAGGAGAACGTCGAGAAGCGCGAGCGAGCCGAGCAGAAGATCAAAGAGGAGAACGAACGCCAAGAGAAATACAAGCAAGAAGTACGGAGTCGATATAGGGAATAAATGTTAGAAGCTCCGAGTTTCGCGATTTTAATTTTTAATCGATCAACTATTAAAAATATGAAAAAAAAAGATTTTTATATTGATCGTAACTGATATTACTTTTTTATTAGATCGAGGAATTGGAGCAGAAATTGCGCTACATGAGAGACGTGCGCGATAAAATGCAGCGATACGTAGGGGAATACAGGAAGTACCAAAATTACTTGGACAGGGTCGTGAACGAGACGAACGAGTTTCAGTCGATCAATGAAATTTTTAATCGCTACGAAACTTTAGTCGAGGCCAGACAAGCGTTGTCTGATCATCAAGACAGGAACCTTCAGATGCTAGAAGACAAAGGAACAGAAATAGTATTGTTTTAACAATCATCTAATATTTGTCATATCTCGAATTATCGTGATCCTATAAATTCTCCTTATCTTTTTTTGAATTATTTAATTTAATCGCCCCTTAAATATTGCAGTGATTGATGTGAATTAACACGCTTTGCAATTACAACTGCTTTATTGATGTTCATTCCGCAAACAACTAAAAGTACTTTCCTAAACTTTTTATTGAAATATCTTTATCTCTGTTTCTTTTTTATTTTATCGTGCTTTTTACCCGTGCTTAATTCGCATCTATCATTTTTTGATTTTCAATCGCGTTTTTAATAGTATAAAATTTTTTACGTGTTTAATAGCTCTTGGCTTTCAAATATTCGTTTCAAATAGTATTCTCCCTGCCCTCTTCCCTTCTCAATAAAAAAGAAAAAAAAAACAGATTGAAAACCCGCGAGTTATAGAGATAATTTTTTTACGTGCAGCATCACTTGACGGAAGTCAAAACGCAAGTATTAATGGGCCTGAATAATAAATTGGCGCAACTGCAAGCGAGATACGATCGGGCGAAAGCGCAGGAATTGAAATGGGAGACGATCGTATCGAAGATAAAGGAGACCGCCGCGACGAAAAACTTGGAGCTTACGCAAGTGAAGGCGTGCTGCTGGAACATCTATCAGCAGATTTGCAAGAGGAAAGAGATACCCGTCAAGGTGAGCAGCGAGGACGTCGAGCAACAGCTGATTCACATCAAGCGCACCATCCTTGAATTGAAGCGCATTATCAAGACCGTCAAGAAGAAGGTGCGGGAAGAGAAAGGCTTGCCGCAATAGAGCTATCTATCATCCCATTACCGCGTCCGATTGCGATTCTTCGGTGTCGTAAAGCCGGCGGATGAGTGACGACAAAGTAAATGAATGAAACACTCGGTAACAAAAAAGTCCAAGTTATACCACCTTCGTAAAAAGTGTAAATGATGTTTTTTTTAAATCTATATACATATATATCTCAAAATGGATTTAAGTAAAATAAATCATTATATAATTCAAAAAGTCGATACGCAGAGTTATTTTCTTTGTGACGTGATTGCGCGTTTGCGGCGATCTGGTGATTCCCTCGCGGGCTGAATCCTCGTAAGCTTCACACAAACGTTATTACGATGCAAAAGGTCACGTCGCAAATCCACGAAGAAAATACGTCGTTAATTCGCTTTATTGATAACGTCTTTGAATAATCTTCCTAGCCGCCGGTAAGTGACAGGCGGACACGTTGTGAAGCAGCTCCGTATAATCCTCCATGAGCCTTTGTCGCAGCTTCTGCATGGCTTCGGCACGTGTCAGCGGCACCTCCAAGCCCTCCGAGACGAACTGCATCTGCTCTTGCTCCACGCAGCTGCATATGTTAAAGTAATCAGATGAAGTTGACAGGCGGCCCGGATATCCTTGACGCGTTTTTAGCGCCGAAGTAGTCAATTAATAAAAAATCTTTTCACTGATATATTGATTAGATGTCTATCGATTATCGTGTACTATAAGTCAATTTCTAATCCCTTGTTTTGATAGGAGAAGAGCTGACCTATTTTAAGTATCGAACGGAAATTAGACTGTCACGTTCGAGATTAAATGCCTGAAATGTCAGAAAATTTCGAGGATACCCGTCGATAGACCGGAAGGATGTGGGCTCAAGGATACGGAATAAAGGAACATGATAGGGTAACAAAGCGGGGGGGAGCTCACAGAACACAGGGTTGGGTGGGTACGATGCGATTGAGTACGGGAACTTTCAGCCTGGGCTTCCTCTCTTCGTCCAGCCGCAGCTGCGGCACTTTGCCCTCCTTGTCCACCCAGTAAACCTTGTGGAACATCTCGGTGATACGTTTCTCGATAATGCCCAAATAGAGCATGACGTTGCTCATGGTAACGTGGGTGTTGTCGCCCAGCAATTCTAAAATCGGCGAGTTGTCGCAACGTATCGCCTTGAAGAGGCCGTCGATCCCCCGCAGCAGCTTATCCATCACATCGTTGCACTGGAATGAAACATGAGTAATTATTCGTTGCATATTCGGGCTGCTGCGGTTTGCCGAGTCGCCATGCGGATATCGAAACCATAAATTCGTTTTATTAAGATCAAGGACGATACCCGAGAATGACGAGATAATCCTTGAAAGGCGCGCGACATTGATTTGCCAATGAAAATTTCAACAGTGACATCTTATTATCAATCGACGTAAATATTTTACGTTTTAAATAATGTTTTCAAGTTTCGAGAAAGTAATCGCAAAGTTTTCAACGTAAAATTTCGGACAGTCTTTTCTTTTATTAACCTCGGCGAGATCCTCCTCGGCAGCATCCGCTAGCGTTGTCTGTTCGTCCAGTTCCTTGGCGATCTTATCCAAGGTCTCGGCCTGCTGCTGGTCGCGATGCACATTCAGGGCACGTGCCTCGTCGATGGCCGCCGTCAGCTGTTCCATTCTCGCCTGAAGACTTTCCAGTTCGTCGTTCAATTCATTCACGTAGCTGAAGAGCGCGAAATTCTCCTCCTCTTGCTTGATGAAGTGCGCGGTGAGCTTGTCGATTTCTTGCTCACCTGTTTATTTACGATTGCGTTAATCGGAGCCGAGATTTTTAATTTAATAGCGTAAACCATCGGATATATAGTTTGAATATCAAATAAGCGTTAAAATACGTCTACATCTAAAACTGGAGCAAGCTTAAGTATGCCGTGAGAAAATCTGAGAACACAAAGAGAATGCGTTTTAGCATGCCCGATTATTCTAAACAAAAGCCCGGTTTACGGTACCGGTGAATTGTCTGATCGTCTGCAAGATTTGCGTGAAGGCCGCTATCTTGTTTTGCTTCTCCTCCCGCTTGGCCTGCCTCTCGGCTTCCCGCTTCGCGTTCAGATCGACCATCTCGCGGAACTGTCCCTTCACGCCAAGGAACTCCTGCAGCTTCATCTCGTTGTCCAGAGTTCTCTTCAATTCACACATCTCCGACGTGTGGTTCTTCAGGTCCCTTATACCCCTGCGAACAGAGACGCCCTTTCGTCAGTTTACGGATTGGAATTTTCCTCTCTGCTCGGCAGAAAATTACGCAAATTCGCACCGCGGCCGAATAAATCAAGGACTCGTTACGGCATCGTACGGAAAGCGAGCGGCGGAAATTTCACGCGCCATTGGCTCTCCGCCGTTGCTCCCCCGAGTTTCTAATTCAAAGACAACGAAGACATCGCGCATTCATTCCAGACCGAACGTGAGTGGATCTCTTTCGCGTGTAGTCAACAAAACCATCTAGATTATGGGGACAACGATCTGAAGAAGATTTCCACTTTCGCGAGTGAATCGTCGATCGGCAACATCCGATGTCGCGTAAATCGCCGATATTTTACGCTCGCGCAGATCGCATTTCACAGTACGGCACCGATTCAACGGCGCGGAAAATCCGCGTCGCAACTCCTTATACCTCTCGCGAAGCGCCTGGATCTTGTTGAGCTCCTCGTCCCGCTGATTGAACGTGACCGTCGCCTGCTCGATCAGGTCGTTGATGATCTGCTTGCCCGTGTTCAATTGGCCGATCAGCTTGTTCCACACCTGCATGAACTGCGACCGTTCCTTCAGCTGGGTCTCGATCTCGGCGCGCAGCCTCGCGTTCTCCGCTATCACCAGGTTGAACCTTTTCGTCGCCACCTCCACCCGGTTCTCCAGCATGAGTATCGTCTTGGTGTGCTGCGCCGCTATCTCCCGCGACTGCACGTCGGTGCGCACTTTCATCTTCATGCTCGTGACATCCTTCGAAAGCTGCAACAGCATTCTTACGTGTCGTAAACGTGATGTCGCGAGGATGAAAGTGATATTTCTCCTCATCTATGTGTACGCTTAAAGAAGACGACGCGATCTCTCGCCGCGACAAGTCGCGACGCTTTCGTTCATTATCGATCACTACGGTCGCGATATAACATGTTTGTGGTCTCGCATCAGATGCTCCGTCCTATTTTTCTTACATCTACGAATCGGTATTTCGGTCAAGCGATTAATTTTGTTAATTTTTATTCGTAGTGTCAAATTAATAATTATACTCGATTTGGATCATTTTTATTCCTATATTCACTACTGCTCCTACTCAATCGTTAATTTAATTAAAATCATGGAGTTGAAACTATTACTGTTTTGTTAAAATAAGAAATTTCGCCACACATGGTAGTTAAAAATAACAAAAGGTCATTTAACTCAAGATATTAGTTTAAATTTCATCTCTTAATATTTAACAGTGAAGGATATAGATTACTTGGCTTTGCTGAAATAGTTAATTAGTTACGTGTCTACATCTACAAACAGATATATAATCATATTATTCGCGCGTTATTTGCTTATACAGATCCACATAGACATGACATTGGCAATACCAGCAACCTTGCCGATCTGCTCGTCGAGCTCGGCTATCTGTCGCTTCTCGTTCTCTATCAGCTCGATATAATTGGCGCGCTTCGTCAACAGACACCTCAGCTTCCCGTCCATCTCCACGTCCTTACGCGCGAACGCTTTCGATCGCGCGGTCTTAATCGCCAGCACGAGCTCGGCCTTTTCGTATTCCAGCCGATCGATCGCGTTCTGCTGATTGCGGAGCTGCAGCCTCGCGTCTTCCGCGCACGCCGCCCGATCGTTCTCCATTATCCTGTACTGCCTCTTCAGCCTCGAGAGCTCGGCCTCCGCCATCGTCTCCAGCTCCAGCTCGTCCTGAACCGGTTGCTGTTTGTACGCCATCTCGGAGTCTCCGTCTCCGGCGCAACCTTATCCCCTGACAATTCTAGAATTTATTAATAATCGCTGATGCAATTCGCAGGAATCATCTTGCATTCGTGATCGAGAGAGCATCCCGGAGATTATTATTATTTATTTCGCGTTACCTACTTTTTCTTCACGACAAATTTATAGAAGATAGACAGAAGAAAAGGAGAGAAAGCCGTCAGTTTCCCGGAAGACGTCGGTCTTCGCGATCGGCGACGTCGGTCACGAAGATCCATGCAGGGGCGGCTCGCACTCCAGTCGCGATCCCCGACGATGACATTGGACGCCGACATTTGAGAGAGACATCTGCCACCCCGCGCAGCCGAGGCAGCTGTGTGTAAGTAAGGCCGTATAACGTAAAATGTGAGGCGTGTTATAACTGCTATAGACGCTTCTGTTGCTACTTCCGGTTGCTAAGCAATAGGCCCAGCGACGTAACGCTCATCGAACGTTTGGGCGGCTACGGAAATTCATTTCCCCACAGGTAGAGTCGCATATACGAGTGTTTTTAACATATTTTCGGCACGCAACACGGTTAAGTTAGACTAAGTTAGAAGACATTCTGTAATTTCAAAGTACCAAACATATATTAATTAAAATTACAAATTTTTTGACAAATTCGGGACAAAAATTTAAAACGTGTCAATTAATCATCAAGCTGTCTGCTGCTAAAATTGAAAACTGAATTAATGTGACGTACTACGAAATTATCGGCGAGCGTTTGTCCCGCCTTTTTTATACAGTTTTTTTGTACAATGTGAATTAATTTAAAATCATATGGCACGCGGCAAAGATTTTAATGATCAATTAAGTTTGACCTCGCGATATCCAGGCGAAGATCTATCGCAGCGCGATAATCGGAAGTATATCTACAAATTGCTCAATTTAATACGAGTCTATCGATCGCTATAAGATAATCCGAGCGATGCGTTTATCCGTTTGTAAATAAAATCGAAGAGCAAGTACAGATAATGAACGAGGAGGCGTTCCTCCGCAATCTAGCGCGCGGAACTCGATTTGCCTTTCTCGTTAATGTTAGTCCTTTCCCACAAGTAACTACATAAAAAATTCAGTGGAACATCAGGCAGTAGGTATACGGACTTTTATGTTCTCGTAATTAAGAAACGCGTCGGATATTGGATGTTACGCGACGACGAGCAATTTATACGAAATTGCGTCCTATTTCTCAAACATTTACCCTATTTTGGTGTCTTTTACCTCTTCAAGAAATAAACGTTCGCCAGGTATTTCCTAACGATCGATAAGCGGCGGAAAAATAATTAATATGTTGATCGGCGACTCCGCGAATCCGTTCTTCTCGCAATATTAAATATTAAAGGATGAAATTTAAACCAATACCTTGAGTTAGATAACAATTTGTTACTTTTAACTACCATGTGTGTCGAAATTAATTATTTTAACATAAAACAGTATGTTAACTTTATTAGTTTAGTTACATCAACATTGTTTCAGTTGAATTAATGACGTATTGAGTA
>NW_020222964.1:49018-78520 GCF_003070985.1 Temnothorax curvispinosus | reverse complement strand
TACTTACTCCGCCGCGTTGAATTTCGACCTGCCCGCTGCATGCTGCATGCAATGTCGGCGCCTCGCCATTCCTCGGGCTCGACTCGGGAGCGATTTCGGCGGTCGCTCGGATACGCTTCGATCGATACCGAAGCGGCGATTGTTGGAGAGCGTCATGCATGCGGACGCTCCGTGGAGGATACAATTGTCGTCAACTGCGACAAGATCGCGGCGACATCGCGGCTTGTTGTGTGCCGCGACTTCGGCCAAACTGGAGTTGCATTGGAACACTGTTAAATTCGAGTTAGTGTTAAATTACACTCAATTTTTAACCACTCCTATAAGTCGCCACTGCTTCTATTCAATATCTCGTCAATTTAACTGAACCGGTGGAGTTAAAATAACACTGTCTCTTGTGTTAAAATAATAAATTTCGGCATACATGGGTTTTAAATGGTGGATGGTGGTTAAAAGTAAGATAATGTTATTTAACCCAAGGTATTGGTTTAAATTTTACTTTTTAATATGTAACAGTGAAGAATGGATTATTTGCCTTCGCTGAAATAGTAATTATTTTCGTGTCTACATCTACAGAAAGATATGTACTTACTGTTAAATTCGTGGCGTCAAGTTATACCTACTCAATCTGAGTCATTTTTAACCATTCCTATGAGTCGTCACTGTTCCTACTCGATATATCATTAAATTTAACTAAATCAATGGAGTTGAAATAACAAATTTCGACAATACTGCATGTAGTTAAAAATAACAAAATATTTAATTTAAGGTAATAGTTTAAATTTCTTTAATATTTAACACTGTAATTTTATCCTATTTATTTAACTCCATCAGACTTGAATACTATTCGCGAAAATATCCGAAATTACGATCGGAGATTTGTTTAATTCGACGGGACGTTCGATTCAAGTGGATTTTTAACTAAGTAATTTAACTAAGTAATCCGCTTTTCTTTCCATTCTTTTTATTAATCTCGCATTTTTCAGATTTCACTCCATCCTTCGGAGATAAAGCAAAATGCAAATTGTCGAAATTCCCTCGCGTTTACGCGAGTCGACACAAAGAGGCGGCCGAGCCGCGAAGCGGGTGCGTCGAGCCGAACGAATTACTTTCAACCGCGCGGCAATATGGTGGGAGAGAGCCGTGGCTGGTCGCTCTCGCGGAGCACGCTGCACGATTCCGTAATATTTATTTTCCACTCACGGCTAGTGACTCACTACCTGGCCGACCGCGCCACGGCAAGCAGGTAGACCTCGCGCGCCCGTGTTCGTGTGTGCGAGATTCGTGACCGCTCTCCCACATCCTCGCGCGCGCGTTTCGCAGCATTTCGCAGTGCGCTCGAGAGCTGAGAGGTGTGTGTGTATATGTGTGTGTGTGTGTGTGCATATGTGTATGTCACACGAACAGTGTGTTCGTTTCTTTTTCAGTTTTCAAGAAAGAAATTATAAATATTAATAGAGTCATAAATATTTATCTAGGCTTTTGCGCGACGCCGCAAAATATTTATCGAAAGCGGGGCGAAAGAAAAGATACGAACGCGCGTATGTGTAAAGAGTATTTCAATTTCAAACGAATGCTCTACTCTTCGTTTAGCAGAAATTAAGGATACCCAGGCGGTTCGCGCAGGTCATTTTATACTAATTGGCGAGAGACAAACAAAGACGCGCTCAATGGAAAGCTACCGATGAGGGTTGATTGCGAGGGGGGAAACGCGATCGGGGGACGTTTCTTTTGGTCGCCGATCGAATTAACGGGGTGGGCGCGAGGGACGGTGTTAGATCCACACCCCCCATTATTGGATTCAGCCGCTAAGGGTTGATGGTGCCGCTAAGCCGACGTACGAATCGATAAACGTGAACTGTCGCACGTGCCGTCCGTGACCGTCGTCGGTTTTGCCGTCACATTTTATCGCCGCTCAAGGATAATGCGACGCAATTGCGACTCTATCGCCCTATCGCGCGGACTCGTACGCGCGGTGTTCTCTCTCCACCCACGCGCTTCACAACCACGGTCGATCCGCCGCGGAACCGATTTTCGGGCGTCCGCGTGCCGAACACGCGAAATCAGCGATTAAATCCGCCCACGCACCGCTCGATACCGCTCTCCATTCGCGTCGAGCGAGTCGAGTGAACCTCGCGTACCTCGCGCTATTTCGAAACTTCCCGTTTCGACTCACAGAATCGAGAGATTGACGTGTATTTACGCGATTGCGCGTATTTACGTGAAAACGAATGATGCCTGTTTGTTTGCAAAACACGGCAGGTGCCTTTCGTTGGCGACTCGTTCACCGTACGCGACACGAAAATAACGCCTTACGTCACGTAGGTTTAGCGAGTCATTCGTAGGAGAGAATGTCAAGGTGCCGCTCCTAAAAAAAAAAAAAAAAACGCTAATGTTCAAAGTATGATGTTGCGATTGGGAATCGATAGTGCGCGTCGTCTAGACGGATCCCAAGTAGCACAGCAAGTCACAATAAAATCAAAATGACGTCAAAATGATGGTAAAATGATAAAAAATCATCATTTTGCAGTCATTTTGACATCATTTTGACTTTATTGTGACTTGCTATGCTACTTGGGATGCGCGGAAATACTTATTGTTAGGGTAAGGAGAGGCTGCACACGCTGCAAATCCAAATGTGTTATTTTAGTTGAAGCTTCTTACACATTTCTTGCTGTTTTAAATCACGTCATGTAAAAAGAAACATGTAAAAAGAGCTTCAGTCGAATGTGTCATTTTTTAGACGTTTATGCGTGCAAAAATAACACACTGATTTGCAGTGTGCGCTCATTCGCTCATCAACAAACTATTGCGAATTTTGCGAAATGGTACATGACTCTTCTCATCAGGTTAGTTTTATCAATTGCCTTTCCGATGCCGTTTGTCAGGCCAAGGGTTTCAATTTTTAATAATCATCAAAGAAGTTACTTTTTTCCTTTTTGGAGAAATTAATTGAATTTCTCTTTTTCTTCAATGGCTCTACAGCTCAAGATTGAGCCATGGCCTCTTGAAGAAGTTCGGCCTTTATCAAATCCGAGGCCTCCCTTCGGGTTTCTTAGAGATACACTCTCGGTGGGTTGCCATTAACCCTTCCGAGAGGTGGCGATCAAATAAAAACCGACGATTTTTGGTCGGATTTGAACTCGGCTCTTCGGCTCATTAGACCAGCGCACATCTTTCTGCGCTATGATCGCCACCAATATATCGAGTTTGCCAGATAACATTTTAGCTGTTTATTGACGATCGTCGATGTTTGTTTTTCTCATGTTAGTAGAAGTTCGACATTTAACTAACGTTTCATTTACCGTAACAATCATGCATGCGTCTAAATGACATGCTAATACGATTAAACGTTTTAAATGACGTAATTTAACACACGAAGAAACATGTAAAAAGATCTTCAGTCTAATGTATCATTTTCAGACGTTTATGCGCGTAAAAATAACACACTTGGATTTGCAGTATATTGTCAAGACAGGGAGGAACTTTTTTAGTCATAGGGCTTGTTGGTTTTTTGGAGCTTTCTGTCCTAAAAATTTTTTATCCAATTTTTTCTTTGACTGACTCAAATAGCCTTTCCTTACTCTATTATTTCTAAGGGCGACAATGGCGAGAGACTAATACCTTTTTGATTTTTCTTGCAGAGGCGGCTGGAATCCCGGTGCGAGATGATCCCGTCGCAAATGAAACTCACGCCGAGGGACTCTCGTGAGCTGCGGTTCCAACGCAGAAGATCTCTGCTTCGTCACTTTGAGATAAACAGCGCAGTTGTCTGAGAGCCATCCATCTTCCTCCCGATCTTTCTTGTACGAAGTTAAAACGAACGTTGTGTTCAACGCGGATAAATGGAGAACCACGGAGTATCATTGCGCCGTAATTCACGCGGCTCCTTTCCGACCTGACAGCGCGGTGCTCGCCGCGAGAAATCATCGATCATCCTTACGATTAAATCCGCGGGTGAATTCGTAACCGGATGTGCTCGAACGAGTTGTGAACGAACGAACGAACGCAAGTGTGGTGTCGCAATTGGACTTTCCATTCGAGTGGCCTTGCTCCGAACAAGGAAAGATCGAGGCAAAGTCGCCGGACGATCGGCCGGACGATTCTCGCGAGCTCGATAAACGTCTCCTTCTGGGACAGGGTATATGACATCGAGTTGCGGCGCGCGGGGCAACGGGAGGCGGAAGAAACCGTCCAGGTGATAGCCGCGGTCGATCGATAGCGCGGCGAACTTCCGCGATCGATATCCCCGGGGAGAGGCACAACGGAGAGTGCGTTGCACTCGCGCAATGAGAACGTTCTCCTCGTTGTTCTCGTCGATAATGATGATGCGGTTAACGATGACGGTGAAGCGGCTAGACCCAGTCGTCCGGATGGGTTCATGCGATTACGAGTACGTCGAGCGCAATGTCAAGGCGACCGATCGCTTCCGGTAGCCGAGAGAGCGCTGACACACGATTCTCGAGGACAGGAACCCCGAAGGAGAGAGACCGACACGCGCGGCGTCGCGCGATTACGCGGAGTTGAGAGGTGAGTGCGTTATGCGTCATTCAGGCGGTTCTTGAATCGCGTGCTCCGCTGCGAGGAGCTTTCAAGGCCCGACTGCTTTTGGGTCGCGCGCGGTCCTCGAGCGAAACAGGTTGTTAAAGTCTATCGAGACGCCGAGCTGATGCACCTCGCAAGGTCTCTTGCAACGCGGAATGAATCTCAAAAAAGAAAGAAATATAAACGTGTCTAATGTACCTATTTTATGGAAATTAATAGCTTAGGAATAAATTAACACGCGTGAAATTCGTTTTTATTAAAGTCGAAATATGATGTACAAATAAACCTCTTGTTTATTTTTTTCTCTTTTGATGGACACTCGTGCCGTAATAGCCGTATTAGATAATAAGAAAAATATACAGACTATCGATTACAAATATTTGCTCACGTATATTTCCTCACGTTTCTCGTGATGATAAAGATTTGGAAAAATAGAGATTGTTTTATCTGAAATCAAAAGCCAACGAATAAATACAGCTGATGATTCATACAGAATTCTAGGATTTGAATTGCATAAATTGCAAAAATAAAGTAAGTAAAGTTTCCGTGGATGAAGAAATATTTATGAGCAATGATGTAGATAAGATTCGTTTACGGTCGATTAAATGGCTTCTTATAGAGATTTATACGGATACTTGATTACAGTGAAAGGATATTGTTTCAGCGATGTATGCATTTCATTTATGTAGTCTCTTTATCATTAACGTGATAATCTGCCAATGCCTGCCTAATGGAAATTTTTTCTTCGTCATACGCGACGACGCTTTAATCAAATCTATATTGAATAAAAAATAATAATAATAATTTTTACAACAGTATAATAATAAATTGGGAGCAGAAAATTATATGCACACAATGTTGAAAAATATATATTATATAACTGAACGTTTTATACATTTCTTTAATAATTCATTTAGATATAATACATGTTATAATCTTATCTTATCTTATAAATGCTACATTAGAATAAAAACATATATTCCACTCAGTTCCTCAACTCGGGTTCGTTAGGTTTAGTTCGTTTAATTTCGCTCAGTTCTAATATCGCATCGCCTGATGCACGGCGCGGCGGCGGCGCTTCGTTTGTCAAACGTAATAAGAGTGAAAAATCTGGAATTAATTGATTTCAGCTAATCAATGGCGCCCGGTAATTTGACGCTGCCCACGCACGTCCGCGCGACGTCCACGAAGGAGAGCCGATCGTGACGACGTCACTGGCATTTTATCACACCGTGTGTCCGCGTCCGTGTCGAATACATCTGACGTGTTGTTGCCCAAGTGTTCACCTGACGCGGTGTTTCCTCTCCCCCTTTCGTGCCGCACATCGATCGAGAATCGCGAGTTCGCGCCGCGCGAATCGGTGCAGAAGTGACGTTTCGCCGTGCCGTGCCGTGGAAGGAGCGCCAATAATTCGCGATGCTGCCGAAGAAAGACTGTCAGACGGAGCCGTACGCCCTCGAGGACATGATCTCGGATCTCCAGGCGAGGAGGCACTCGCTGGACCACGAGGACGTGGTGCAGGACCCCGCCGAGTTGCTGAAGCAACGCGAGAGGGACCTCGTCCTGGCCGCCGAACTCGGCAAGGCTCTACTCGAGAGGAATCAGGAGTTGACGAAGCAGGCTGAAACCTTGGCCGAGGAGTACTCCGCTAAATTGGAAGTGAGTACATGTACAATTTACATATTGCTTAAAAAAGTTTTGTTTACCTGACACATTCGAATCCATTAGTCCAAGAAGAAGAATAATCTACATGTAGAACGCTCCAAATATAAATGTAGGAAATAATCATTCTTCCTTCAATCGTTAAATATAAACTGATAAATGATAAAATATTAATAAAAAAAATACCGAAGTAAAAATCACTCATTTATGTGAGATGTTGCTAGATAAAAGAGAGATTTATGAAAAAATAAATAATTCAGCGCGTTTTCTCTTAAGTGCGAAATATATATAACTATATACGAGAGCAATTTATCGTCCACGCTTGCAGTTAAGAGATAACGCTTATATAATCTTTTGCTCGGCGTTTATTAGATAAAAAATTAATTAAAAGCGGAGTGCATCGCGCGATTATCCGATTTAACGAGGTGAGTTTTACTTTCGACACGCCTGCGCGGAATTGCAACCTGCTCGTACGAGGAAGGCACCGGTGGAAAAACAATATTTTTTATAATGGAAAAACTGCGCCGTGAGTCTGCTCTGTTTCGCATGTACATAATGCAATCCGTTCGTTGCACGTGCGCAACGGCGCTGCAAAGCTACGGCGTTGCAACCAGCTCGTGCTCCACTTTCGCGAACGTTAATCCTCCTTCCTTCGATTTTATATCTTATTACATTGCTGCTAGTTTTATGACGAAATAGACGAGGAAACCTGAAGTGACTCACCGACCGCATAAACAAGCAACTCCTTGAGAATCTGTCCACCGCGGCGGCGATTAGGGACGCCGCGAGCCATTTACATCGCCGTGCTTTATCACTACTGCAGCGTGTCGTCTTATCTGATCGATAAAACTGCTAATTGTACGAAGATAAGGAGAAGATAAAACAAATCTCTATCTATTTAAAGTAGATATATATCCTGTGGCATCAGCGAAATATATTTCTCCTGGAATTATTTCAACAACAAAAATGTCGCACGTGTCGTTTTGTAAGAGCTAAATTGCAAATCTGTCGGTCGATCGTAATCGAAGGCACGGATCATGTCATTTAACGCGTCATTGAACGCGATGGAAATTGGACTGCATTATCGTGAACTACCAGTCACACTCGTGTCGCTGAAGTAAATGCAGCAATCCGCAAATATATTGAACGAAGGTTTTTCCGGGCGTTTACTTTTTTTCAACAATGCGGTGCAACCGAGAAGGCTCGAGAAGCGACGGCGGACAATCGCAAAGCCAAAGACATTTCTAACGTCAACCGGCCGGAAATTTTCACCTTCGTGTTTAACGGGCACACACTACACAGTCGCTTTCCAACATTATGCCGCCGCCGGCCGGCTGCGGAAAATTTGCTGTCGTGATGTACCTACGCGAGCATGCAGCGCACGCCGATTACATAAGACGATAAAATAACGCGGAACTCGATGCCGGAAAGATTGAAAATACATGCTGCGCCTCGTCACGTATGTTCGAGAAACAAGGGACAGACACGTGACAAGATATGCGACCAACGAATTTCGGAATATTTAAACACATCGAAAAGACTCTCGTATCAATTCGATAAGAAAATTACGAATTGTTAACGTGGGAATGGGCGCCTGATTTTTTTGCATAAATGATCACCTGGGATAATTTTTACACAATTAAAAGTCATTATTAATTACAAATTGCATATTTTTTTATTATTCTATAATTTATTAATATTTGAGGACAATAGATTTACTCAACATTTTTTTGAAGAAAGTAAGGAGAGACCAAAAAAATATTTTTAAAAATGGAAGAAGCATATTAATATTATTGTGACGTGAACTTCATCTTTTCGATATTGGGGTGTAAAAATCACCCCAAGCGCCCGTTCCCGAGTTAATATTATTTGCTAGTATATTAAAACCGAAACATTTTGCATAAGATATGTATTAGTCCGGTCCAAGCTCTAAATTAATTTAATTAATTGCTCAGAAACTGTCAAGTTTGGGACATTTCCGCCAACATGTCTTACCATGTAACGCTCGCTTTCTTGTTCTCCTAATGTGCCACCACTCGTCGCTAGAATAAACGCAATTTCTCTCATTTATATAATTGCCTTTATTTTACGGCTGTTTGCATGTGATTACCTTAAATGTTTCGTTTCCTCTCTCTTTTATGCCTTTCCGAGAGACACGCCGACATTCGTGGAGCCATCGGGACGGGCCAAGCGAGACGGTTAGGGTTACTCGCGTCCGCCTCAAATACCAGGCTGTTCATTTACCGCCGAGTATTATTATCGCGTTGCGCGTATGCTTTCTTGCGACGGCTATTCTCCCCTCCGCGAAGAGCGAATCGCAAGGAACGAAGGAAAGAAAAGAAGAAAATACAGTGAATAAAGGTCATCGATAGGTATAGAAACGTACGGTTTCTCCGCGGATTTCGTCAGAATCGGGCCACGAGACACACAAGTTTGCATTTCAAGTGACCTTTTCTTTCTCTTACGACGACGATTCGTAGGCACAATCGAGATCCTGCCCGCGTCTCGATGGTTTTCGACGAACGAGAGCACACTGTTAAATATTAAAGGATGAAATTTAAACCAATACCTTGAGTTGAATAACAATTTGTTATTTTTAACTACCATGTGCGTCAAAATTTATCATTTTAACTCCATTGATTTAGTTTAATTAATATTGTTTTAGTTAAATCAACGACATATATATATATATATATATATTGAGTAGGAACAGAAAAAGACGAAAATTGAGTATAATTTGACACTCTACGAATTTAACAGTGCGCGTTGAATTCCGGGAGCCTGTTCAAACAAGAAACGTCGGATATGCGGGTTCGCTGGAGGCGGCAGTGTGGTCTAGTGGTAGAGTGCCAGACTCGTAATCTGAAGAACCAGGTTCGAGTCCACTAGAACATGGAATTTATTTTCCGAAAGCTGCGCCCTCCGTGCAAGATAGGCCTCTTGTGCGGAGCATAAAACTGGGCACCGCGTCTTTCAGAAAGAGACGTTAAGCCGTTAATCCAAAGGATTAACATTATCTGTGATATAACCTTTAAGGCCATTGCTGGCCTTGAATGAAGCATTTTATCATCTTAATTACAAAAAACATGGCCGTGTGTGGCAGTCCTCGTCTACTGATATAGTAATTAGCAATAATTAGCAATAATTACTACATCAGTAGACGAGGAGTGCCACATACGGCCATGTTTTTTGTAATTAAGATGATAAAATGCATCATTCTGTGATATATATGTGGTGTTAATCCGTTGGTCCAAAGGATTAACATTATCTGTGATATAACCAAACTTTTCATCATTATGCTTCTCTCATAAATTGCGACAGAATTAGCGTAGATTACGGCAGCTCGGTCGCTCGGCAACTAATGCTGTTTACCTAATTGAACTTTCCTCCTTTTGTCCGTGTTGTTGCATTTTCGCACTTGCTCCACGCCGGTGCCATGTTATTTAATTCAAGACCGGTTGGCGCAATCGCGCGTCTTAATAATAATAAGCGCGGTTTCACGGCGCGGGGCGGCGGCGCGGCGCGGCGCAGCACCCAGCGTTTCGTACACGGACAACGCGATTCCCTACCGACGATCGCGGGGAGCCACGAAAGCGTGGAAACAAGCCACTTAAGCAACAACGAATGGCCCCGGAGACAATGCCCGGCACTACGCTCTGCCTGCGCCTGCCTACCCACGTATCCCCTATCTTTCCGCGTTCTGCCTGTCGCCTTATTTTTGACCTCCGTGCGGAAGGCCCGCGCCTACCCGTACCCTTTAAATCGGATCTGGACAATTACCCGTTACAGCGAGCACATAGCTACTGATGCACTAATTGTGAGACACGATGTGGCAAACGAAAAGGCACGAGCCTTTAATCCAGTCTCTCTGGAGTTAAATGTTAAATATTAATAGTTAATAATAGTTGAATATTTAAATGAAAACATAGTAGATACACGTAAGTAAAACGCATTAGAAATGTAAGATGTACCGTAAGAAATGGTATGATAATAAGATGTAAGGAGCAACCAACGGAGATACAATCTTTGATCCACATTTAAATGTTAAAACGAGAATGTAGGACACAGGACGCATGGCCATCACACTGTTAAATTCGTGGTGTTAATTATACTGAATTTGAGTATTTTAATTTAACCATTCCTATATATAGTTCGCCACTGCTCCAACTCAATACGTCGTTAATTTAACTAAACCAATGAAGTTAAAATAATAAATTTTGACACACATGGTAGTTAAAATTAACAAAATGTTATTTAACTTAAGGTACTGGTTTAAATTTCATCCTTTAATGTAATAATAACAGTATACAGAGAAGGAGGAATGGAGAAAAAGCCCGCGATGCTCACAATAGTGTCCCCGCGAGAACTGTGCAGCCGAGAAGATAGCTACCTTCATCCAAATGACTGAAATGACAGTATACGTGACTCCCTTCTTACTTCCGGATATAATTATCCTTTCCGGCGAGAGGACAAATTTCTTCGAACACTCGTGCGGTTGTAACTTATATAAAGGGAAGAGATTATCGGAAAATTCTCTAGCTTCTCGTCTCTTGCATCTCCGAGATTTATTCAGATGTTCTACACATGTTAATAGATTTGGAAATAAAAATCCGCGTTTTCGTATTTGCGTTAATTTTACATTAGTACAATCGTTCTCTCGCTTTTCGAACGATATTTATCTCTTTTTTTCCTTTCTCTTCTCGCCAATGTTTGCGAATATTTAATCGCATCGACCGCTATGAGTAACGTTTTTAATTGCGTCACCACGCAAATTTAATGTGCGCGTGCACCTGCTTGACGTCACGCCGTTATCTATGACGCCTCGTCTATGCACGAGCGTGTTTACTCGCGATCACCATTTGAACGCACGTTGCGTGCGTAAAATATTAAGCGTGAAGGCGATAGCACGTTCCAGACCGAGCGCCGCAGGCGGGACCATCTAATGCTTCCGGTTTCGTCTTTAATTAAGCTCGCCACGCTTGTATATCGGAATAATCGCAGTCCCTTATACAACTCGAATCGGTTGAAAGCATCGCGAATCATCGATGGAACGTACACGTTTCCTCTACCGATCGGTTTCTAACCATTTCGACTCGATATTCAGTTACGCCGGACGGTAAATTATGAGCGTGTATAATTAATGAGTCGCACGCGTAACATCGATCATGCACGAATTTTCTTCGCGTAGAATTGTTAGCAATTGTCGCCCCGGATTTGACATCTTCGTTGATAAATGTGTGACTGATTTAATTAGCGACACTTTCCTATAATCCTATATATAATTATTATTATTTACATATATATAAATGTCTAATTATATAACACAATTATATTTATTCAATAAAAATCCGACTGAACAAAAACATTTAATAAATCCTCATTAAATGTTTAAGACTGGAGAAAGAAAAATGAATTTGTTTTGTTAAATTTGCTTGAAATCGTACTTATATTCAAAGGGAAACTTAGAGAGCTGCGTATTACCGCTTTCCTATCACTTGATTTACGATCGCGTTAATTACCGCGCGGACAGACCGTAGCTCATTTGCGGTCGTCATCTATCACCGAGCAAAACCTTCGAGAGTCTCAGTCTAAGCTGGCGATCAAAATTCATCAAAATTACACTTTCATCTTTACGCACGTGCTTTTGCGAGGCGAGAAAAGAAATGGGTCGCAAATCGCGAGTCGTAACGAAAGCCGAGTCGAGTCGGGTGGTGTGCGCTCGCGATTGTATAAATTGGTCGTCTGAAAGCGGACTGCTCGGCAACCGATTCGCGTCGGCGTTAAAACGCAGGTCTTGTATATGCAAGCGTGCTCAGCAGAGGCTGTGGCGCTTCTTTGCGCTTTGAGAAAGCCGCCGAAGTTTCGCACGCCTCTCTGCACCGCGTCGACCTGGGAATCGGCGGCTCGTCCGCGGCAAAAATCGAGATCACCCATTAACCTCGAGAGATGCAAGCGTGCTAATTAAGCGTGGAACACTTAATTAGACTGTCACGGTCGACATTGGCTTGTCCCGCGCTTGAATTCGAGGGCGAGAGAAAAAAAGATTAGCATATTATTACATTGATGAGGTATCTTCAGAACGGCAGTTTATCGTATAATTTTTCTGAAGTGCTTTGTCTTGATTGTTTGATATTTTTCGATGAATGTACAGAGAAAAAGAATATTCTTGATTGAAAATATAATCTTTAATTTTAACGTGGAAATCTTGAAATGAGATTATATTGCATTAAACGAAGAAAAATTGATTGAAGTCATTACACACATATATATTATACACATACATATATGTATGAAGTCATATATGTATATGTATATATGTATATATATATATGACTTCATTCAACCAAGTTTTAATCTCATTTCAAGATTTCCACGTTGAAATTAAAGATATTTTCAAATAAAAAATATTCTTAAAACTAAAGATATTTTCAAATTAAGAATATTTTTTTCTTTGTGTAGGAAAAACACTGTCCGCATCTGTCTCTGGTGTTCTTTCTCATTTTTAAAATTCGTGTAAGGATCGTGATGTATCAATTAGAGTTCCTATAATAAGAGTTAAGCCAATGTGGTGACGATTTTTGATTGGTCCCGTCATATGTTTCAGCCAAGTTAGTGACAGTGAGACAAGCTGTAAGTGGGAGTGAGACAAAGCTATCTGATGATCGTCATATGCTTCAGCCAAGAAGTTAGTGGGAGTGAGACAAAGCTATAACATTTGGCTGTACATGGCGGCGGTTTGTCAGTGGGAGTGAGACAAAGCTATAACATTTGGCTGTACATGGCGGCGGTTTGTCCTAACTCTTATTATAGGAACTCTAGTATCAATATGCACGCAGCGACTCACTTTTATGTCTAATTCTGAGCGACAAGAATCTCGCAGGGGCAATATAAATATAGACGCGATAATTCCATGTAATCTATTGTTTCCAATGAACGGTGGCAGAATTCGTTATGCAACGAAAGAGCACACAATGGTTCTGGCCGGTGGTCTCGAGTGGAGAGAGAAACGGAATGTGATGTAAATGAAGTCACGTTCGGCCTATCCTGCACGCGTATTATACGCGTCCCGGAGCTTTCCCAGATATGCCATAACGAGTCAAACGATTTCTCGCATCGGAGCGAAGAAAAAAAGCGCGCGCGAGCCGCTTCGCGATCAGCCGACTATGGGCGCTATGGGCCTTGCGAGATAATGCATCGACGCGATGCCCCGAAGGGAAGCGTGGAAAACTTTTTCTCCGTGACTTTTTCCGACGAGGAAAAGTCGCTTTTTTTATAATCCTGCTCTCGGGCGGGCTAGCTCTCGAGTCGTTATCTATTAGCCGTTACACTTCCGCCGTGGCCTTTCGTGCCTCGCATGAGCGCCTGCGAAAAGGAAATTCGTTCGGTCACGAAGTTCGAGGATTTCTCTTTGTGTCAGGAAACGATATCCTGTCTTTCTCCTTTCCTCCGCGGCGCAACGAAAGTCGACTGCGAATGATAGGACATTAGACATTAGCAAACGAGATATTTGCGATTTAATTTCGATTTCACGCGATATTCAGCTTCTTCTCAATTTCTTAGCTTTCGCGTAACGTATATCTAGTTGTTATGTATATCCTGTATAAATTTAACACGCAAAAATCGTTAGAAAATCGGGAGAAATGTAGAAACGTATGGGAGTTTCGCGGCATAAGATTGCTCCATTCCGCGTCGGAAAACCGTTATCGTCTAGATTTCTTTCCCGAAGCACCCTGACCCAGTTCGTTCTTCAGGCCGGGTTCCAGGCCGTGAAGCGAGCACTGCGGTCCGTATCGGTATGCAATAATAGTCCGCAGCCACGCAGGGCTAATTGCAGAAGCGCGAATGAAGAAGCCAGAGGCGGCGCGGCCCGGCGGTCGGAAAACGACGAGCGGGACTGCGCGCGAAGCGGACCGGAAGGCCTCGAAAAAAGTAGACCGTTAGGCCGAAAACCCCTCGAGAAACGTTCTACCCTCTTTACTCTCCCCTGCATTCTTGTTTAGCCGCGTGACCGTACAATGAGTTCGCGTTTACAAAGTCGTCGGCTGTGTTGCGCGATTGTCTCGTACGGTTGCGCGCGGCGAGACTACTTTTTCCACGTTTTATTCGGCGTCGACACAATAGCGGAGAATTGTTATACTTATCTTGCTTTGTGTCTCCTATTTTTTTCTTCAAAGTAGGATTAGAAAGGCGGAATAAATCGCTCTTCGTTAGTATTAACAAAATGAGAGGCCAATTCATTGTCAGAAAAAAGTCACTTCACCCCTTTCTCATGCACCTTAATCCTCAAGTGTAAAATAAATGACATTTTTATACAATTTTATATTTGGAAGCTGTGAGAAGAAATTAAATGTTGGAAAAAAGTGCAATTAAAAAAAGCTTCATGTCATACACTGTTAAATTCGTAGTCAAATTATATACTCAATTTGAGTAATTTTTAACCATATAGGTCATCACTTCTTCTACTTAATATGTCGTTAATTTAACTAAATTAATGAAATTAATATAATACTGTTTTGCGTTAAAATAATAAATTTCGACACACATGGTAGTTAAAAATTAAAAAATGTTATTTAAGGAATTGATTTAAATTTCATCTTTTATAATATTTAACAGTATCAACACGTTTTAATGAAAGATTCCTGTAATCTTCGTAAAGGGTGATTTTTCCTGACTTTCCAAGTGTTGCGTCCAATCGACGACCATCCTACCGCAAACGGTGCGGCACCAGAATGTCACGATTGTTTCTAATGTGTCGAGGTTTCTAATAGCTACTCGCGCGTTTAACGTATCCCCTGGGGCACTCGGTCAAAGAAATTATCTCAAACGCCGGTACTTAATTGCCGTGTGATCGTTCCCCGAATCGTAGAAAGTTCAAATCCCGAAATCAAGATATATGGCTTTTCGTTCACCGAGAATCTACGATTTCCCGCTTCCTCTCGCGCTTTAAAAACAAGATAAGGTGAGATTAACTCGTTAAGCAACTCGGGCGGCCACGGTTCTAATGCAAATAGCTATCACTTCAGGAAACAGACGCGTAATATATAATCGCCTCTGGCCCGTAATCGGAAGGTTAACACTTGGGTACCGTTAAGCGGCGATTAGAGCGATTGTTATCCCCTCCCCCCTCGCTGCCTTCTCAGGCTCGCTTTTCCTCAATGCAAAACACCGGAACGCGCCGTGGAGGAACTTTGTCGGCGAAGAACTCCGTTTCCGTACTGTTAAACACCGATCTGAAGTTCACGCGATCGTTACCGTTTCCTTCGTCTGTCGGAGCCGAAACACGAAAAGGGCGGGATGTCGTGAGCGATGGAAACCCTCGCGCGCAGGTGAAATAGGAATCGGCGCGGCGTCGCGACGCTAGGGTCCATTGTCGTAAGGTGAACGAGAAACAGAACGACGAAGGAGATCAGCCGAGATTAGAAATCCGCGCGCGCGCGGCGCGCCGTACGGCCGGGAGCTGCGAGCGATACTCCTCATTGTTCGCAATTGCATCTCGTCGCGACGCGTCTCCGCGAGCGAGGGAGAGAATAACGGAGTTCTCGACCGCGCGTGCACAATAGCCGGTTACATCGCCGTTGTCTCACCGCGCGTCTCGCTGTCTTTATTTCTCTCGATTACGGACGGCGAGGCCAACCGTTGAGAGATACAAGCGGTGTGTTGCCTCGATGAGTTTTGCCTTTCGACGCGACTTACTTGGGGTTACTTAATACCGAATATATTAGAAGGGAATTGCATTAAACATACCTCCGTGTAATTGGAGAGCAGTGGTATATCTCTATCTCTGGAATCGTATCTTATTTCTCTCCGGGGTTCTCTCTGTTTTGAATGGATCTTATCTTAATAGGAAGATCATTTATAAGGCTTAATTACGCGCGGCGCGGCTCAGGTCTTGCGTTACCCGTCGGTTTCCCGAAAAATAGCCTTCTTTCTTTCCACCCTCGGGAAAGCTGGCGTTTCGGTTTCTACACCGAGCAGTGTCGCGTTTGCGGTTTGACATACGATATTTCATCTCGTTCTCCGCGCGACTCCGCGGTTTACCGCTTGAGAATGGGTGACGATGTATGTATATATTTTTGCCCGCGACTGGGACAATGGCGGAGGACTAATATAACCAGACTCTCTTCCGTTTGCAATTCTCTCGATTTTCCGCGGCACGACTGACCCGATTTTTCTCCCGCTGTCTCCCGCGCTCGAGTAATATATTATTCCACGCGCGCGCGGAAAGTAAGTCGCGCGATGAGAAAAATGCATATGCGCGCACCCGACAATGCGCGGCTGGCAAATTACACGCCGGGTTATCGCTCGTAATATTATATTATTGCGTCTCTGAGTGCCTCATTAACGTAGATCGTCGTTTAATTAAATATCATATGCCAGCAGAGAGTTTCAGCTCGCACGGTCTCGTTGAGTAACGCGAGCTCGTCGCGGCAATCAAAATACATACGGGGACGACGTGCTAATGAACGATATTCGACGCCAGCAGCCAGCGCGTCGAGGAACCGTCAGCCGCTTTCGCAACAGATGAAAATTTAACCCGTAAAATGCGGAATACCGCGGTGGAATCGCGCATTTTTATCGCCGTCGTTGCATTCGTGACGACGTAACGCAACAGCTGTTAACCCGTTTATATAAAACTAGACTGTTCTAGGCCAGGAATTTTCTACTTTACTGCGAAATCGTCGCCGCCATCTGTTCTGCCGTTCGATTTTAAAACGTAGCAAACAGAAAGCGGGACGGTCGAACTTAAAAATGTACGAGAAAGAAGGTAAAGGTACAATTTTCCTTCCACGACACTTGAATATTTCCATTTGGTGCCGGACGTTTCTTATAGGCGATCGCGTGATTGCACATTCGAGAGATCTCGTCCGTCGAATTCGCGCGAAAGTTTCCCTGCTATCGAACAGACGTTGGCGATTTGCTCAGATCGGCCCGATAAGATAAGGCTTTTATCTCTTGTTGAAGTGTACAAAATTTCCGACGGCTCTTGGAGAGGAGAATAGCCTTGAGATACTTACGAAAGTGCAAACCGCGCGCGAATTTCGTTGGTCAACGCGGCGATTTAACCGTGACTCGCGGTGAGTCACGCGTCACTTTTGCAAACTCATAATAATGACCGTGTTTACCGGCGGGCTGATTAAATTAATTAACGCTTTATATCCCGGGCACTCGCGTAACCCACTCCGTGTTAATATCTTTAATCAAATAGCCGCTAACGATCTGTCGCATTTTTTTACATAATTACTCAAGGTACAGTTTCACGACTGCATGATTAATGTCTTAATCGTTATACTTTTAGCGTCTTTAACCGTATCACTTGTCAGAATTATTCATCGCATCGGTGCTAATTGGCTGCGTCGCCGTGTAATACGTTCTACGTTGCTGTCTTGCGGAACGAAAAATCGTTAAAAATCTGCGCAGTATAGAGACTAATTACCTTTCTTTATCTTATTTCGTTATTTAGCCCGACAGAAATACTCCTCGCGGATTTAGCTGTTATTTAATTAACAGCTAAGTCACGTACGCGTACGCTCGTTGATAACAGCGATATTCGTATTGTAATTACCACGGAGATATTCCAACGAACGCTCCACGCGAAAGCTTTACAGTCGATTGCTTTACCGTTGATTAACGCTAACTGTAACTAACCGCGTTATATTGCAGTTAGTTGCGATCTAGAAACGGATAAGGAATTGTAAGCCGGACTTCGTTAACTGGATTCTCGATATCGCAAAGAACGTTTAATATATTTACGTATATAATGTATATAATTATCGAAAATTGCTAATTTGCGAGATTGAATCGTATAATTGCCCGTCACGAATCGCTTGTTCTCGCTGCCGCGTCTTTTTTTTTTTAGTCACGTCGCTGCTTATCACGACAAGGTATTCCCAAACACTTCACACCTGACAGCCGTGGCTTTATCGTAATTAGCGTGTATCATCAAACCGCGTTTTAATTACGGCCGTATGCTCGTGCATACGGCCGGCGGAAGATCTAGGAGAAAAAACCGGCTTCACGACTCGTTACGATGATGATTGCGCCTTGCATTTCCGTCCGATCGCCGTGTACAGCTCGCCTTTTTTTTTAACTTCCGCGGCCGAATGCTGGCGTGCCTTTATTAACGAGAGTGTCGTAAGAACCGCTACTTAATCAGCATTTTCGCCACTCGTTAAGTAAAATTGCGTAACGCGAGTCCGGCACGGACTCCGTGAGAGACTTCATCACGGTTCGCCAAACATTGGATAATATATCTCGCATAGGTTTTTGGTCGAACCGTTTTCCGCAGTCGAACGGGTAGCGGACCCCGGAATTGCTTTTACATTTGCGTAAAACAACACACGCGTGACAAGATATTTAATTGTGCAAAACAACCATCGCGAAAATTAATATTATTCTGTTTCGAGAAAGCATAAATCAATGTCCACGTGTAACATATAAGAGAACTGTATTTTTATCTTATAAAAATATACGAAGAAAATAATAAACCATTCTTGATTTATCAGAGACTGGAAAATAACGGATAAAATTAAATAGAATTAAATAGTGAAAGGTGTAATAAGTGAAATTAGTTTAATACACGCATTTAAATTAAATATTTTCCACTGGCACGTTAGTAATGGGAAAATCAATTTTCTCTCTTGTTAAAATATGAATCAATCTCCAATTTTTAATATTTTATACCGCATCAAGAATGAAATATTTCAACAATAGTCCTTAGAATTCATTCGGTTTTGCAGCCTTTGGTGAAAATAAAGTAGGACGCTTAATTAGATCACTAGGCAGCAATAACCAATAATCCTCGCGTGCACTCGCCATCGCGTCGTCCGCCGCGTTCCTCGCGAATATAATTAGCGGCGGCTTTTCCCTGGTAGATCGAAAGAGATGAATAATAAATTCGACGGCGCTTCGTAACAGCCGCTTCCTCGGCAAAGAATAGCCGACGGGGAATTTTCTCCCACGCACGCGATAATGGAATCGATTTAGCTGGGTGCACCGATCCAATTAACTCGCTCCTTTGCGTCGTCACGGCCGATAAACGTGCCGCGTGAAAAATTACGCAACCTTTTAACCGCGCGCGATTGTCGCGGATTTCTTCACTCTCGTTCGCGTATACGGATTCATCCGCCGATTGCGGCTTTGCGCGATTGTGCCAATTACACACATCCGCTTTCACTGATCGATTTAATAATCCGATCAGGCTGGCGAAGGAGTGCAGAGAAATGAAAATTCAAAGCGGAGTTACGATGGCGATCTCGAATGGATTTACGACACGAGATTTGTTTTAAGAATTGAATTGTCAAAATTGAATCGAGAATTGAGAAGGTGACGGGACGAATTTTTTACCAAGAAGCCAAGTTGGAGAACTTACATCATTTTCTGTATTTTCTGTATCGTTGCATTATTAAAAATCATCTAAAAAATTTCGGATCTCCTTTCTCTTTTTTTTTTCGAAATATCGCTCAGAATCGATGCGGTTTCTTTACGAGAGACGATCTTATTCCGATCGTTCCGCCCCGCGTCAGGTTTTTGCCGGATACGTTCGTTCCACCACGTAACGGATGGACCCGGTTGCGCCAGCTCGCGATCACCGCCGGACTCGTCACAGGCCATTGCCTCGCGATTACGGACCTCCCTACCTTCGCCTTCTACGCCGCTCCGTCCGATTGCACGCGTTCGGCATTATCGTTTTCTTCGAGGGAAAGTGAACGAAGTGCGACGCAATAATGCTTGCGCGCCGGTCGGCCTGGCCTGACCGGCCGCAACGCTGCCCGGTGAATATAATGGTGATTAATTTCGCGATTATCCGCGAAACTTCTTTCTTCCCACGGTCGCCGCGACCCATCCTCCGGGATGGCATGCCAACGTACGAAAAATCCCGGCGGCGCTTCGGATGTGCTGTCTATTGGTGAGACTCAATGATCAATTTGTTGAAATTTAAGATAGGGGTTGTGAGAAAATTATGACCGATACATGTGATAAATAATTCATAAATAAAGTACGGTCGCGCAGCTATTTCAAACTTAATAGAAAATATTTTATTGGCATTTGACATTGAGCTTGAAATTTTTTTACTCCATTTGCCGTCCGGCCGTTTCTCAAGAACCTCAGTTTCGAGGCATGTCTTTCCCTTTCTTTATAGAACGGAATAGCAGTCTGGCGGCGCAGAAAACGATGGGAGGGGGGGTTGTCTCTTAAGCCGCACGTTGGCAGGCATTTGCGCTACGGTGGTCTCACTCGTCCTACCGTGTAATTAGAATCGAACGCGGGCCGGAGATCGGCATGTTTTGCAATAAGAGCGAAATATCCGTTTCGCCGCGATCGCGCGACTTTACGACGGCAAACGAAAGTTTCAGAACGGCTCGAGACGGTGCTCTAAATCAAGTTTCGCTCTTTTATCTGTAACATTTAATGTTTACGTAACTCCAGTTTAAAATGCGAAATTTAATTTAAGAAAGAACTTTTTATACAAGTACAGGTAAATTCAAATGCAAAAAATTGCACATTTTAAAAAGATGTCTCACGAATGCATATATAATTCATGACTAATTAAGAGCAAGAAGAAGTCAGCGCCGTACTCTCTCTCTCTCTCTCTCTCTCTCTCTCTCTCTTTCTCTCTCTCTTTTGATAAGCGTTTTTAAAAGTTAATAAAAATATCTTTTTCGAAGGTATTTGAATATTACGCTGGATATTTATAGCGCGTAGACACGAAAAGCACGAAGCTGACAGGGCCGACTAAAAATCGAACAGTAATATATCCGTGCCAGTCGCAGTTTCTCGCGATGATGTATATATGGTCGCAATTTACTGAATTTTTATTTCACGGGATATGCCATGCCATCATTCCTATCATCGATGCTGACGCGCTGTCCTCGGCGTTTTGCAACAACGGGCCGAATGGAAGATTGAGAATCAGACAGGAGAGTCGTGAGTCACGACTCCGGGATCGTCTCCGCTTGCCAACGGCATTAAATCGCTGTTTAAAAAGACACAACTGTCTGCAATTACTCGCGTTCGCGTGCGGCGGTATTTTGCAAATTGCAGACGCAACCGGTCCGCCGATTGGCGAACCATCGCTAACAGCGTCACGGATGTGTGACTCATTGCCCGTCGTCAACAAATAGATAGCACGGTCGATAGCGTTTAAGCAAATATAACGGTATGATCGGGCTCGAGCAGACAAGGGCGCGGATCGTGAGTCTCGTAAGTCGCCTATGTTCAATCTCCCTCGCGTTATAAAGCCCGTCAGAAACTTCTGCGTCAACTTTTGCGCTCTATATCGGTATACCAAATCTAGTATATTTGGTAATGGCACTTATGACGTGATCTAAATAAATACCGAAGCGCTTCCAAATTTACCCGACAACTCACAGCCTCGAGTTGTCGGCCGTTTCGAAATCGCTTTTGCATCTTGCGTGCACCACGAGCAGCTCGGCCGCGGAGGAAGCGACGTCCGAGGGGCCGAAAAAATCTCCGTCCGAGTTCGAGTGTGACTCATCACACTCGAGAGATTTCAACGCGTGTGTTTCCGCGAGCACCGGTATTTCTGGCTGGTGGCGTATTTGTGTTACAACGCGCAAAAACTGCACAACTGGACTGGAGCGACGGCGTCATCTCGTTGCACAGAGAACGCGATGTCGGAGATATGTGATTCATATCATGTTCAAGTCATATAGAGCCTCCTTAGATGTGTAGATATATATGTAACGTTCTTTCTTGACAGATCAATTAAAATCGATTGGATCAGCAATGAGTTGATTTCTGCAAACAACTTGTCTTAATCTCGACTACTTCGTCTCGTGTAAAAATATAAGAAATGAATATACATTTTTAATTTACATCTTATGTACCTTTTTCAACTTTCCTTTTTCTATATTTTTGCAAATACCGAGTCTGTAATGACGCAAGTTTGTATCCTTCTGACGCAAGATATTTTTGTGCGGATATCAATTAGAGGAATTGCAATTCAAAATTAGACATGACGCATAATTTGGATAATATAAGATATTGAGATTAGTCGGCTTTAAATTGTTTAAATGATTTGCGATTAATCGGTATCTGGATGGCCAAATATTGTTGATTATATCGGGATGCTCTGATAAAATTAATTATTCGAATCGCGTATACCCGGAAAAGTTTCTTGTCCCGCCCTTCATTGTCAAATATTGTGTCTATTGTTCGTTGGCTTTCCAGGGACTTTGGGGATCGGTGAACTGTAGACCTGCGGGCGCATGCTGGCGATCGGTCGATGAGTAACCATAGGAAACCAAGGCCGTGCTTTCCAACTCGATATACCTCACCGATATCGAACCCTCTTGTGCGCGAAAACACGTTGTTTTCTATGATATGTTTTACATATTTCGTTTGACAATCGAAAGTAACTTGGAGATTTATCAGTTTTTGCTGAATAATAAAACATTCGAACTTTATCTTATACTATATTTAAAACGAAAGTATGACATAAAAGTTCAGTGCTGTCAATACGGATCTACAACGTCATTTTGTCGTAAATATTTAACATTAGCTTGAACCCGAATGGTTTGAACCTGAGCAATAATTAAATCATGATGCGCTTGTTGTCACAACGATACTTTATCATTAGAGTTAGACTGCATCTGCGTTAATCATGCTTTATCTTATCTTATCGTTATCGATCATTGTTTCATGCAGGAAATACTTAATCATGATTGTAACACGATATGTGCTGATCCCAGTTCGCGATTACGGTGTCACGAACACATTCAACAATATACTGAAACCGACGAATGTTGAAAGAAAACAATCAGAATTATTTAAAAAACAAATCATCGACAAAGAGAAGAACTAAAGTATTATCTCCGTACTTTTATGGGATCTTATTACACTCCGTAACACGATTGCGCAATGTCGCTTTTTTTATTACGGCTAATTAACAGGATTGCCTCACTTAAATGGAGTTAATTAACGCTAACGCTTCATTTAGAATCTGCCCGCGTTTTTCGATTGTTACGTTTTATTACCGGCGCTGCGGAGCGCGTTATCGAGCATCAGGTTGAGAAACTCCACGTGGGAACAAAGCGATTCGCGTGTATGGCCATCGCTTTGCCGTGTGTGCCCGCAACGAAACCAATTCTCGCGTCGTGTCCTTTTGTTACGCACAGAAGCATCGTGTTCGCACCTTTGTCTGCGGAGATTTTTCCAGACGATCTTATATATGTACGCCGAAGTATAAATATTTCAATACTTCTTCTCTCATTCTCTCTCTCTCTCTTTTTTAATTCCGATCTCCTTCTTTATATTTGCAATCTGCTTCTCTTTGTTCGCTTTAATCCGCGATAATTCGATAATTAAAAAAAGAAACGCTCGCGACGTACTTTTTTCTTAACTTCATCTTGGAAAGCGTCTGGTCTTTAAAGAAAAGGAAAGTGAGGTAGTTGGCTAAACGGTCAAATTGTGCGTCTAATTGTATGTTAATAAATTTGTAAGCTCCTTTCACCGAGTTCTCAAACTTTATCTATCTGCACCATCTCGATCTCGTTGTGCGTAGGTCTGGACGTTGAGAAAAGTAAATTTATGTGCGCTGACTCACGCCGCGGGTTTCTTTTTTTCTTCTCGGTTCACCGAATGACGTTTGCGCACGATGTAAGACGTTAGTTTCGTGAAAGGAATAAACCATCAGCGGGTCTTTGTGCCAGGATCCTTTTAAATGCTAAAATGACGTTTCGGAGCCGAGGTCGCGGAAACTTGCGTCGAGTCGGCGCAGGCACAAAATTATTCGAAAGACATAATTCATGGTATCGCGATCACTAATCGCTCCGAAACACGCTCTTTTTTTGCGCAGAGTTTGGAGCAGGAAAGGCACCTACTGCGAAGGAGACTCGAGGAGGCCAGGGATGAAAGCGAGGCGAGGGCCTTGGAGCTCCAAGCGGACGTGGAGACCCTCAGGAGCCAGTTGGAGGAGCAGAATGAGAGGGCGAGGAGAGCGGAACGCGACCAGGCCACCCTCGTCGCGGAGCTGACGGCGCAAAACACGAGGCTGGCCGATCAGCTGAGGGAAGCCGCCAAGCAGGAGGAGCAGTTGCTCGTGGAGGTGAAGGTGCTGAGGGAAAAATGCGCTCTCAGGAACACCACCCTGCAGGATCACGTCAGCAGCCTGGAGATTCTCAGGGACGAGGTATAGACATGAATTTTTAATCACGATCGTATCATACATCATCCAAGGGCGTGCATAATATAACTCCTTTATGCACGTGAAAACTTGATTTATTTCCCTCTATTCGTTAATGTTACGAGTTTTTCTTGCCGCGGTGTTTCCTTCTCGCCTAATTGATCTACCGCGTGGAACGGAAACTGTCGTTATTAATGATTATCCATCGGAAGCCGAATGCGGTTCTCAGGCGGGGCTGGCATGGAATAATTCGCAGCATCCTTTTTATTATAAAAAGGAAGCGCGGTAATCGTTGCTCGTGTTCGCACGTGAATTTATGCGCACAATCTCTGGGAAAATTCTATCATCGAATAAAAATGAACGTGACCCTCGTCGGTCGGCTCGATTTGCCTCGTTCCGGCGATCTTTCACCTCGCCTTTGTAATAGCAACCGGATGTCGACTCTCAGGAATCACTCGCGATTTACGTAGGAGGCTTATCGAATTAGAAGTGTACAGAAATAAATCAGTGTAAGATGCATTTCGCGAGCTACGATTACTGTGTTTTAACATTTTGCATTTTATATTACCCGTACACTTTATGTTTCTAATTTTAAATCAAACAAAGAAATGATAGACGAATCGCGATACGAGAAATCATTGTTAGTATGTATCATGCATGTCGTAAATCTCGCACGCGACGTTTCAGGTACAACTGGTATCCGCACAAAGGACGGAGCTAGAGAGGCGGTCCTTGGAGCTGCGCGAGGAGAGGGCCAGGGCGGTTGCGGCCCTCGAGGAAGCCGAGGAGAGAGCCGCGGCCTTGGAGCGACTCGGCCACGAAGCGGAACACCGTGCGAGAATGGCCGAGCAGGAGAGGTGAGGCCAGAATCTGTGATATGTGGCCATTATGGCCACGGTTAATACGCGGAGACAACGCTCGATTGAACACGATCCACCCACAGTTAAATCTTTCCGGATTCCACATTCCCAAAATCCAACCCCTCGTGACGGTCGCATCTTCATCGAGTAAACGCGGGATATTAAGCGGACAATATCCAGCAAACATCAAGTGATATACAACTTATATAGTTTACTTACATTGCTAGTTATAATTTCCTATTCAACAAATCCACAATATAACGCTGTATGATACATACATTGAATTTACATTGTTGAGTAGGAAATTATAACTATCATGTAAATTGCATGCTACTTATTGGTGTTTGCTGGCTATCATTCGTCATAATATGGTATTATCTGTTCGATATTATTTTCTGCAGTATCTATTTTGTACCTACTTTACATATGAGGTATTAAAATACGTCGGTCACATATATTGAAACATATTTATTACCTTCAGGGACGAGCTGGCGTCGGCGTTAGCGGCTATCGAGGCAGAAAGGAGAGCCCGGTCCGGCTCGATACAGAAACCACCGCGATCTCTGCAAGCGGAGATGGAGTGCGAGGAGAGCAGCTTGCTCGGGGAACAGGAAGACGGAGGTCTGAAGACGGAAGTGGCGAGGGCGACAAAGCGACTGAGGGAGTTGTGCGCTCACTTGAGACGTGGCGAGGACGACTCGGGTCTGCAAAGCGATTGCGACGAGTCTATGCTGGTGATCAATCTCAACAACTCCGAAGCAGAAGTGAACACCAACGAACGAGAGAGTCGCCACCCATCGCCAGTGAGTAATCCTCTTTATCGTTTATTTCTTATTACAAGTATATAACGTTAGTTTTAGTTATCTAATCGAACAAACGCCTACGTATAATCTATTTATCCGTCTTATCATCTTTTTCGCAGACGAATTGTCCAGGTGCGCTGGTAGAGCTGGTCGAGGAGGTTTACAACCTCGCGTTGTCGGGGAGGGGGGCACCAGGAGAATTGGGATTGGCAGTGGAGCTTCACAGAGTGCGGGAAGAACTGGAGAACTCTCGGGAGCAGTGCAGGATACAGGAAGAGGAGCTGAAGCGACGCGGCGACGCCGTTCTGGAGCTGACGAGCAAGTTGAGCGTCTGCGAGACTGAATTGCGCGGCGTCAAGGAGGAACGCGACAGGGCGAGAGGCGACATGGAGCATTCCGAGTTGACGAAGGACGAAATCGTGGCGAAGGCTTACAAGGTGCGGGATCAGGCGGTGGCCCGACAGAACAGGGTAGAAGTGGAGCTGGCCAGAACGCGGATAGACATCCTGCAGGCGGACAGTCAGTTGAAGGAGGCGATCAAGCAGAAGGTCGAGCTCAGTCAGCAGCTGGAACAGTGGCAGATGGACATGCAGGCGCTTCTAGACGAGCACGTGCGGAGCAAATTGACCCCGGCCTCGCAGATGGTCGCTACGAAAAACGGCGAGAACTCGGACATGTCGGCGCCGGCCAGGAAGAAGAGGAGCACCGGCTCGACGAAGAAGATGTTCGGTCTGTTTTGACGAAAGTGACGCAGCGCGATGGCTTCGCTGCGTTGAGCTGAGCGATCGCGACTGACGTGGACCTAGACTTCTGATTCCTGTGCAGCCATTAACGGGACGAAGAGAAGATAGCGTGAATTTAGATATATTTACCTTCTCAAGGACCGTTTAGTAGTGCTCAGCCCAGGATCGCCCAGTGGTGACAGTGTTCCAGACATCCTGTGCTCTGCTAAAGCCATCCTAAGTGATGTCACTTGCATCAAACACTTTGCGATGTGTGGACAAGCATCTGGACCTAATCTCAAACTAGCGACTTTGTGTTATTAAAATTAGGAGCTCGAGCCAGACTGGACTCGTGCGAATTTCGGGACCTGTCTCGGCATGAACGTTGAAATATCTCGTTGCATGACGCGTGCGAGAAACGTTGCTCACTGCGGGGAGTCTGTTACATCGGCGCCGATGCTCATGTCGAAACCGTAATTCGAATTTAAGTGGCGTCGCTCGCGGAAACGGGGACGTCCGACTTTCCGCGATTCCTTAACCAGGGAAAGTCGCGGACCGTACTTCCCAAAACGACTCGGCATGCGTTAAATATTATCGCCATCATATTTATCACTTTCGTCTCGATATCCGTGTTTTCTGTCGGTCACTTTTTATCGAGCGGCACGATGTAATCCGGCGGGCTGTAATCATTATCGTTCTCCTCAGTTCGTAGACTGTTCATGCGAAGAATATTAACGGCATAAAATTGTGCGGCTGATCGCTAATGGAGTCAGCGAGATGGACAAGTCTAATTTATCGAAAAAAAGAGAGTCGTCGTTAATGTTCTCTCAGAAATTAAAGTTCCGTTACGAACGACGTCTTTTCTCCTCGACAGATAAATTTTCGACACGTCTAACTGACGTTTCTAGCTCAGGGAAACCTTTCGCGGATGTTCTCCTAATTTTGCTCTTCTATCGCGTTCCTTCGCTCTCGAAAGATCAGAGGGACCATTGGCTGCGATCGAAATCAGACTGGTCACGGTCTCTTGTTTCACGCGGGGAGATATTAATCGTCCGAATGGTGACGAAAGAACGCAAAGGTTTAATGTCCCGGCGAGACTGATTAGGGTCGGCAAAGAGCAGCCCGCTTTTTCTCGCGCGAAAACGCGTCCTGTCATTCTCATCATCGTGGAACGAATCGTTCTTCACGGTAAAAAAACGATCTCCGAGTGGAAATTCCTTATTTCGAAACGGACTCGCGATCAGCTCGATAAATAATGAAACGGAGTCACTCGAGTGCTCCCTCGCTCCGTTTCTTTCGCGACGCGAGGAATATCGAATTCCTCTTGATATGAAATATTGTGATACGCTGTGTCTTACGTTAGAATCGTATGTTGTGCGCCTCATAACACGTTGTGGAAGCGTCACTTTTGTAATAAACACGATCGTATTAGAGAATGAGAAATTAAAATAAATTTTTTTTAATTCGCGAAAATAGTAATTTATAAGAAACCTGCATTTATTGTGTATAAATGTGTATTTAAAGGTAGCCCTACAGGCTTGGATGACTTTCACTATCGAATTAGCCGACGACGAATAATTACTGTCCGTCCACCGTTCCGTCCGACAGGACCAATGAATTGTTCGCGATACAACGAGAAATAACGAGAGAAGGATAATCAAGCGTTTGGAGATGAAAGTCGATCGATCCAGCCGTGATCACACTACAAATCCAAGCGTGTATTTTTACACGCATGAACGTTTAAACATGACATATTTGACTGAAGTTTTTCTTACATGTTTCTTGCGTATTAAATTACGTCATATAATTATATTAAATTGAAAGTTAATACGCTCAATCGTGTTAAATAGTGTGATTTAGAGCCGGTTGTTCCAACCTGTTGGTAAACTATAATTAATAGTTAAATATAGATATGTCTTTGTTCATCCTTTACATTAGATAGGATAGACATATGATTTAACTATTAGTTAGCTTACCAACAGGTTGGAACAACCGGCCTTTAAACGACAAAAAATGTGTTTAGAACTTCAGCTGAAATAACACACTTGGATTTGCAGTGCATTGATATTTTAACGCGACGATGGTGCAATATCACTGGAATATTTTTACGACGATGATATTAATCGAATCGACGACTGCAACCGGATCCTTAAGGATCTCGCAGATAATTGGTCTTGAGGAGCAACGACTGCGATGCGTTTGATGGCACGTGTGTGATCTTTCACGTGTAGACATTACAGGAACACGCGTGCGTTCATCGCACATAGTAAATAATTTGTACATTAATTTCCTTCTTTTCTTTTTCTTCGGAACGAGCGTACCGTTGAAACTGTATGATAACTGTATGATAATTCTCGATCTGATCAACTGCGACGACGATATTTATTTAATAAAAATCTGTTTTGCGAACGTCTTGCGCTTCTATCAGCTCCATTTATCCGTCGACTGATTATCTAATTAACCCTTTGACTGCCATTTTCCTCGAATGATCCTAAAATACCGAAAACCAAGATTCTCGAAAATTAATGAAAGTTTATATAAAGTTTATGACACTGATGACGAATTTCAAGTCAAATTAAAAAATTTTTGTCAAACTTTTATAGCAACTTTTGTAAAACATTTTTTTTTTCAAACATGATTTTAAAATTATGTTCAACACACCCAAAAACTCTTAAATATACTTTGTTTCAGTCATTAATTCATTGTAAAACTTTAATGTAGCAAAATATCTCATGACGAGAAAATGCATTTTTGCGGCAGTAAACGCA
>NW_020222964.1:47174-49008 GCF_003070985.1 Temnothorax curvispinosus | reverse complement strand
TTGCCGCACGAGGTTCTCCAGCGAGCTGGGAATAACGAGACACGTGAAAAGAAACAAATAGGCATTTATTCACAAGAGGCAGGTGTAGTTACAGTAGTTTCATTTCTGTCTTGCTTTTCGTACATATATGTATATATATATGTGCATATACATATATATACACACATATATATTTATATATTTATAATATAGTATCTTGTAACCGACCCGTAATCACCGATCGGTCCAACTACGCAATACAAATGGGCATGAACAATGGGGGCGGGTGCATACAAAGTGTTTGTCCTCTCGCACACGAAACGCGCCGTTTCTTCTACTCCGTTTCTCGTCTTCCAGTTTTTTTTTTCTTATTAATTTTTACTTTAAGCGCAGCGAGATTCTACTTTATAAAATTCTGTGTGTACGTATGCGCGTAATGTGTTCTCAGATAGAATCCCGCTGCCCCCGTTTTACTCGCACGCTGCGAATTCGCCGTGTCCCGATCCCGGCGAATCGCTCTGAACGCGGACGTATTCAGAACTCGGATGTCCTCGTCACACGCTTCTCACCTAATTAAGTGAATTCTCGCGGCACCTTGGAATGAGAATCGTTCAGGGGAGAGCCGTTCCGGTTTCGCTTATACGGGTGTAGGAGGTCAGCACGCGAAGTCGCGTATAATATCGCATACGGAAATGCAGTACGCTGCCCAAGTAGGAACCAATCGCCGATGTTGATTAATTCAATAAGAGGACCCTTATCCCCCCCCCCCCAATTAATCGGCAGCTAATCCTCCCACAGAGACATACCGCATCGGCTCCCTGACCTCTCGCTCGCACGATTCCCACCCCTTTCTCAAAGGTGTCTCGGTGTGTGGTAACAATATATAATATATAGTATGACAATATACGACGACGGCGGCTCTTTAAATTTGTATCCCCTATAGTAACGCGACGATGACGTTGATCATGACAACAATGTAATAACAATGAGGCTTTTAGCGGCGATAGCGTGTGAGTAATCATAGAGTAAATCGATAATCAATTCGTTAATAATGAGGCGGACTCGTCGCGAGGCGAGTCCCGTCGAATGTAAAGCGCTTCCCTCGTGTCGAAAAAACGAATAATCAATAGAGCACTTAGTATAAAGGTATAGAGAGAGAGGTACGTTACTCTTCTCAAGGTAGAGAAAGAGAGACAGAGACAGAGAGAGAGAGAGAGAAAGAGACACTATAATTATCGATGAAGCAATCGTGTTTTTCTTTTTGTGCAGAACAACTTCTTCTATCAGTAGATTCGCATTTCTTTCTTCGTTTAAGGGTATTACATCTCACGGTAAATACAGTAAGGTTCGCTATGCTATGTCAATTATAAGTGGCTCTTGTCGTGTCTTACACCACTCGAAACCCACCCCCCCTCCCCCCAAGCTCCAGACCACCCACCCATCATTCGAGATTATTTCCCCCCCGTGACGACGTGTGTCAACATCTATATAAAGAGACAGTTAAGCAATGCGCAATTTGTGTGAGTGTGTAAGTTCTTCTCTCCTTCGCATGTACGCGTCTGTGCACACACGTGGCTGTATCTACTTAGGATCGTGTGTGCATGTGTGTATGTGTGTGTGTGTCAATGCGAATGATCGGTGCATCGGCACGTGGACGGTGCGATGACGTTTCTCCGTGAACGTGTCTGTCCGATGAAAATTCCATAGCTTCGGCCTTACTCTCTACACGTGTATATCATATTTACAGCCACACTATTTCTTAATTCCTCTCGCGCGCTTTTCGAGGCTGTTCTCCCTCTGAGAGGGGGAAAA
Organism: Temnothorax curvispinosus; assembly: GCF_003070985.1. Classification (NCBI taxonomy): domain Eukaryota; kingdom Metazoa; phylum Arthropoda; class Insecta; order Hymenoptera; family Formicidae; genus Temnothorax; species Temnothorax curvispinosus. Next base: position 47,217 of record NW_020222964.1, on the reverse strand, counting down.
AAAAAGAACAAAAAAATGAAAGGGTTGAAAGAAACGCGGGCGG
>NW_020222964.1:0-46774 GCF_003070985.1 Temnothorax curvispinosus | reverse complement strand
TTTCCCCCCCGTGACGACGTGTGTCAACATCTATATAAAGAGACAGTTAAGCAATGCGCAATTTGTGTGAGTGTGTAAGTTCTTCTCTCCTTCGCATGTACGCGTCTGTGCACACACGTGGCTGTATCTACTTAGGATCGTGTGTGCATGTGTGTATGTGTGTGTGTGTGAATGCGAATGATCGGTGCATCGGCACGTGGACGGTGCGATGACGTTTCTCCGTGAACGTGTCTGTCCGATGAAAATTCCATAGCTTCGGCCTTACTCTCTACACGTATATCATATTTACAGCCACACTATTTCTTAATTCCTCTCGCGCGCTTTTCGAGGCTGTTCTCCCTCTGAGAGGGGGGAAAAAAGAAGAACAAAAAAATGAGAGGGTTGAAGGAAACGCGGGCGGAAATTTGCCCTCACGAGACTCTCGCTTCTGCGAATCTTCGAACTGACGTTACGTCGGGATTCGCGATTCTCAGGAACGACTCAGCTTCGCGGAACGAATCTCAGCGTCGAGCTCCTTCAACCCCTCGCGACACCGCTATGCGATTCCTCTCCCGAGTTCACTGTACAACGCGATGTTACGCGACATTAAATTAATTTTAATAATTAATCGTGAAACAAAAGAAGAAAGGATCTCGCGTCGATGGTGATGGATAAAGAGAGAGATATCGCGATGAACTATTTACATAATAATAATAATAATCGCCCTTCCTGATCAGCACAATATACTCATGCATACTCATCCCTTTCACGCACACACTCCCGCAACGCTCTATTATATCTTGTCTCTCTTCTTTCCGCTTTTTTCTGTTTGTTTTTCTCTTACTTATAACGCTACATAGAAATATCTTCGTTCTGGGTCCCGCACAACTTTGTATCTCTCGCAACGACGATGGCTCGTACGACGTGACCGTCCTCGCAGGACAACGAGGACCGCGTTCTTCGAATGGGAAAGGCTGCCTCTCGAGGAAAATGGGAGGATGCGATTTCAGTGGCTCACAGTTCCATGTCTCACTCGTTTTTATCAGGATATATCCCAGCAAATATCAACTAAGAATGACATTTCATCAACATTATAATTTCCCACTAAACAATATGTGTAATATATAATACATGCAGCGTATCGAGAAACACGGTAGTGTCTCGCGCCAAGTACACGAGACCGTGACTCTTTTACGCGAACGCACGAGCGTCATATAAAGCTCTTTCTCCATATATAGTGGTCTTTTTATTTATCATCTCTTCTACATCCGCGATCAGCTTTGTGTTGGTCTTGTTCAGATGCTCGTTCTCGTTCTCGGTGCCAATGCTCGCTCTTGACATGTTTGATAAAGTTCTAACGACTGCTTTAATGCTTAATGCTAAAAAAAAATACCCGAGATTTTGAGATCTCAATAAGGAGTGAACGGATCAAGTTCTTGTAATATATTTGGGCTCCTACCGAGAGAATACGCTACTGTACGACACGTCGTCACAGGAGCGTGTGCTCCGAGAGTCAGGTTGCTTACGGACGTCGATCGTGACACACGTTTATATATTCAACATATACATTTATTGGTTACGAATACTCTACTTATTACCGATCCCAATACATAACAGATATAATTAAACAATTCCGATTGTCGTAAGTTCCGTTACATCTTAAATTTCAAGATTACGTCTACATAAATTGTACACAGTTGCTGTCCAAGCTTTAGTGCGACTGGTACCGAAAAAATTACAAGAAGTTAATTATTTTTTAAATTCAATTAATACATTCCTTCTGAGCCAATACAACACTGTAAGCGATTAGAAAAATATTCGAAACAGTCATCGTACTCCCTTTTCGGAATCTCCTCTAAAGCCACAGTCAAAGCCTGTTCCATGTTCTTAATATTATTGTAACGCTTTCCTTTTATCCTCGATTTTATTATTGAGAGCAACCAAAAGTCATGGAGCCAAATCAGGCGAATACAGGGGGTGTTCGAGCACTGTGATGTGATTTGTGGTCAAATAATCGCATACAATCTTAGATTTGTGCTCCGGTGCATAATCGATTTTCGTGACTAGAAAATCACACTTTGCAAGTGTGTTAATGGTTGCGAAGTGTGATATTCATATATCGTAGGCGATATTTTTCGAGAATTAAGCCGCTGGTATTATCTGATGTGTGTCCGCATTAAACTAATGCTTTGTCAACAGAGCCTGTCGATATAATCTGACAGCAAATTTTGTGATCTACGAAAACTCAATAGAAAATTATTCGATTTTGTTTACAAAATAAAATGTTATTTTGTAAACATTGAAATGAAATACCTTGCGCTTGATATCCCCCCGCATTCGCCTGATTTGGATCCATATGACATTTGGTTGTTCCCAGTATTAAAATCGATGATACGAGAAAAGCGTTACAATACCATTGACATATCTTTAAGTTTTTTTTTCAGTTTGACAAAATTTAATATTGGCTAATTGATCTAATTTATTATTATCCATAGTACTTTTTTAACAAGTCAATAAGAAATCAGAAAGACTGTTACAGCATGCAAAGAAATCCTGGTATGAATACTATCGAGGAAGATTTGATTAATGCCTTACTGAAGGTAGACTTGATCACCGCAGTCTTAAACTTGACAAGACCTTTTATAAAATAATAATACAGAATAAGCAGAAAGCAAAGATATTTTGTAGAATTCGTCCAAGAACTTCTGATAAAATGGAATATAATGTTATTGTTAGTTGAGGTTTGCTGGGATATAATCGTCGATAAGTGCCACTTGGATTTATTTTAGGGAGATGAAATTTAACGAACAATCTATAAATCCTTAACGTATCAAGCTATCCTTTATGATCACCATATAAAATTAAAATCGGGCCGAAATCAAGGGAGGGTTGATTACAAATTAGACGTGTATTAGGGAGCACGCGTCTCGTCTAATCGTATTGTTCCGTATCTGTTACCAGCAAACAGCGGTGAGTCTCCTTCTCGCATTAATCGTCATCAGTATGCACGCGTGTGAATGTATACGTATTGTGGATTCGCGGTGCAATGCAATCGGATTTATACGAGTGTTACCACCGAGACGTGCCCGAAGTAACGTTCTCAGCTATCTAAATTCTACCAGACAGCGGCGTTCGCTAGTGCGAAGCGCAGCCCGTGGCTCGTTACATGTTCCTACGTGCGTGGGACGTGTGTCTAGATGCTGTGGGAATGTCTTCGTACGTGCCGGTTTCTCGTGTTAAAACGATGTCTCTGATACGAGCAGTACATCCCGAGCGTGCGTCTCTATTCTCTGGGGTAGCGATCGGAGAAATTGCGATGGCCTGATATGCATACGATTTTTTTTTTCAACTGCGATTCGTCGTGCTACGATGCGCCTAGCGGTAACAATTATCATTTTAGCGTTTGCGCTTACGAGGATAACAATTATCACGGACGATAATAATTACTAATATCGTCGTTACTCCCGGTTTAACAGTTATTATCGCGCTTCTTCTAAATGTGTCGTGTAAAACGTTATTTGCGCATACAACGACCAGCTACGATCGCATGTGGCTTCGATACCGTTGCGCACCACTGATCTCTTGCGCCTAAGTGTCATTCCTCCCCCTGCCCTCCCCCTGGTCTAAAGGACGGTCGCGGTATAAGTATTTGTCGTATCGGCTTCGTGATCTCCGAGGTGCTGCAAAAGCTCTCCCGTAAAGCTCCTATTAATTCGCCATAAAAAATAAACTCCCTATCGGTCGTCGTGTAAACGTGCGCGCGCGTGTATCTGCGGGGTGTTTCTCCGGATCCGTCGCGCTCGATTGACGTACCATCGTCAAAATGAGAACGCGACGATGTCCACGAGAGGCACCCGGTCGCGGTGCTGGCCTGTGTGTACGTACGTGTGTGTATGCATATATATATATATGTATATGCGTGTGCGGGCGGAAGTTCTCCGCACTCGTGTACGCATGTACTCCGTGCAATCTAGTCGTCGTCCTCATCTCGCTTCTTTAATCCGTATAACCCGAGATTACACACGCACGTGTATGTGTTATATATTATATTTATATATATGCAAGCTCTCTATGGCTCCCCTCGAATCACCTCGAATGCCTTCGCGGATATACGCTTACTACTACGCTAATTGCAGAGCTCATTCACTCTCCGACACGCACACACACATACACAACTTGATTCGCTCGCGAGATCCCACCGTCGGGGCTCCTCCACCTCACCTCTCCCGCTCCCGCTCAAGCAAGCGAGTTGATTAAACTTACAACTAGCGCGATAATCACCATCTTGTATATACAATTTTTGCTCTTCGAACTCTTCCGATTCTTTCGCTTTCTTCTCCCCATTTCCGCCTCCCCTACCCTTCCCCCAAGCTTTCTACTCATTGATCTCTCGCGAATGTTGCCCACAAGCTGATATACGCTGCCTCCTAAGGATTTCCGCGATAGGATCAACGCGTCTCGATATCGTCCCTGTCTCTCGACGAAACGCGACAAACTCGCGACACCCTCCCTCCTTTCATCAGACTCATTGCGTTAACATACATAACATCATATCGACATAGGTAAGCGTAGTCCACTATAGCTGTGGTATTGGTATAGCACTCTGCGCAATTTTTCGCGAAATTCAGTCGCTTACGTTGTAAAGAGAATATCCATTCGCCCTATGGCCGCCTCCCGGCACATCAGGCTCGCTCCCCGTGCTTCTCTACGGGTTGCTTTCCCAACGGGCGAACTGGATACGCCTGGTGTCCAGGGAGGGTGACAGCAACGACTTGAGGGACGCGCTCGGTGGCGAGCCGCCGAAGTACTTGAGCGTCAAAGGCGACTGCAGATGCCTGTGTCGAATCACCTCTCGCTCAGCAGGCAGTGGCCAGAGTTCCTAACATCGGACAATCGGGGGACTGATCTGATTATAATCCAAAATATTCAACCGCTTGTGTTAAAATATTCCTGTCCCCAACAATTCTATTCTTTCTTGTAATAGTTACGAGAAAACTAATTATATATGTTTTGTATATATTTATTTAAATTTCTTGGTCTGATAAAGATTATTGATTAATTGATGATAAAACTTTTTAACATTGGGGAGGACAGCTTGATAATCCGAAAGTAATTTACCTGCAGCGAGAGAGCCTCGTCTCAGGATTCGCCCTGCTTGCTTCTACGGCCAGTCAAAGATCCAACTAGAGACTTCAAAGTCGCACCTAAACCTCTGCCGCTCGGAGTATTGAGACTGCTGGCGTTTCTGAAGCCCTGTGGATGTGCGTCCAAGCATTTCTGATACCTCAGCTTAAACAGAAACGGAAACATCTCCTTCATTTAATGTCTCAATTTAGTTAAGCGGATTTGCGGGGGGATTCTCGAGGGAGGATCCTCACCTTGCAAGCGGCTTCAATCGTCTTGCAGAGGGCTCCGCTACTGGGCTCGCAGTTGAAGACGTGTGCGATAAACAAGTCCTGTGCGGTGTGCATGATGAAAGCGCATTGCTTCACGTTGCGTCCAATACCGAGGAATGACAAGTAGCGTACTCGACATTCGGTGATGAGTTTGTCGTCCTGGGAAGATTACGATCGTTACGAATAATTGATTGCACTTTCATTAATTTTCAAATACTTGAAAGCCGGTATCCTTTAATTTACTCACGTTCGGCGTAAGAATGGAAATCATGCTAGGAGCTACGGCGACGTTGACGTTTCGCCATTGATTGATCGGCGTGTTCGCCACGATATGTTCTATCGCCTCGTTCAGCACTTCCATGCCGGTCGCCTGAGTAACTTGCATGGATCCGAGATACTGTGCTCGCAACACCTTCTTCGGTTCTTCCATCGGTGTTGGGAAAGATTGTGCTGCGCAAAAATATAAAGATTATTTAACTTCTTGTTTAGCTTATCTGTCACTGCCAAGCAATAATTTTTTTTATTAGAATCTGATTTTTAATCCCTGTTTGGAGATTAAATGTTTTCGTCAATTTATTGAATATGATATTTTTTATAAATGTATTTCGTGATAAATATGTTTAATAAAACATTTAATTTTTTTGGAGATATACTAAAGCGAAAAATCTAACTCCAACTCATTTGGGTTACTTACTGACTAGTGCCTGGCCGTTTCTGTGGAAGCGCCGATGTTCCGTGGGCAGATTCGTAGGTCTCGTAGCGAGACTCGTCCGGCCGTTGATGTCCACCGGTTTCGCGAGAGTCTGATGCTGGGAACGCTCGATCATTATCTTCTTGCAAATGTCGCGAAGCGTATTTGCGATCGTGCGCGCCGGTATGTCGCAACGAAACACATGGCACATGTGTTTCCTGGTCGATCGGTCTCTTGCTACGTAAGCGAAGTCCCTGAAAGTAATAACGCACTTAAAAATCGAATGTTTGTCAAGGTGAGAGTTTTTGCTCTCTAATTGTACTCTTTACTTTACTTCAGGCGATAATTTACATCGTTGTATAACTTACCTTTCGCTATTAGATCCGTCCAAAGAAAAGCAGACATTCATGAAAACGATGTAAATATATTAGTAGAATAAACATATACGCCGTGTAAATAACGTTTGATATTTATTATATAAAAATTGCAAAATTCGAGATTTTACAATATTCTCAAACAATTAATTTTGCCTTGATTATTTTGAACATAATTAATAATTCACTCACCGACAGTGGTCTCTTCCTACGCCCCATACTCTAACTGTATGAATAGGCTGTGTATTAAGTACGGTAAGATTTTCCGGATCGATCAGCTTGAGCGCGCCCTCGTCCAAGTCCATAAATAGATCCTTGCCCTGAAATATTTCGTAATATATCTTTCATCGCGTGCTTATTGCGCAGCAAAATCGAAATCAGTATACCTCACTAGCCATTTAAGGGATTAAAGATTAAAAGTCCTATAAATATTCTTTTACAGCTTATATAGCTCATTTTAGATTTTATCATTTGTTAAATACACTGAGAGTCATCGTTTCTCCATTGCCCGTACATTTTTAAGTTCACGATTAATAATACAAATTTAATCTACTTAGTTTCTTTCTGAAGAAACTTACATCGCCCCATCGTCCAACGACGTCCAAAAGATCGTTTCTACCGAGTGAGAGGTCCACGATGCATTTGTTGACAGCCTTGCTGCTCCTCTCGGGTGTTAGATCCTCTTCCGCGATCTCCGTCCAACCCAAGGATCTCACGGCGAATCTGATCGGCTTATCCCTGCCCTCGGAGTCCGCTCTAGCAGGATAGCTTCTTCGTCTGAGAAAATAAAAAAGAAAAATAAATAAAAATAAATAGGCGGAAAAACCTGTGAAAAAAAAACTTGTAGACTAATCGGGAGTACGTTCGCTTACTTGAGCGCCAATTCCACCTTCCTCTTGTTCTCCAATTCCTGGTCCAGGGCTGAACTTGTGTTGCTGCGAGTTACTGTGTTCACCATACCGCTCAAAGTGTGAAAATTGTTTATCTACAACATTAACGTTAGAAACGAAAATTACGATATGAGACATAGAATACCGCGAGCTAATACACGTGATAACGTATATTATATATATATTAACAACAATGTGCGTTTTACTAATAATTTATTCGTGTACAATAAAATACGTTACGTGATTTTAAGATATTTCAGCAGATTATTTTACTCACGCTATCATTATCCTTGACGAGGCTCCGACGCGCCTCCGTTTTCAAATGCAGAGGAGCCTCCGGCGGTTCTCTCTGTATGTTTCCGCTTTTTACATGCCAATAATAAGGTCCATTCTCATCTAAAATAGCATTCGATCCGATCGTCAATAAAATTCGAAAGCTACAATTTATGATAGCCGCGATAACTAATTTATCGATTATCAATTTCATCAATACCGTTTTATTAATAAAAGTAGACATGAAAAATGGATAAAACGAAAAACCTGGAAAAATGGGGAAACGTCGATATCGCATCTGTTAAATGTATTTTTAACTTAACTCATTTTTATATCGTATTATCTCGAGCTTTAGCGATTTTCTTTCTCTACCGAGTATTATCTAAATCCCTGCCACATTTCCGGAAGCATCGGTTTGATACGAAAATCGCACTCGCTATCACGGACTGATAATCGTATACGGCTGCATTTAACGTTAAATACGAGCTTTTTCCGGCACACCGGTATCGATCGTCGTGATGTGCTCAAGCATCCGGAACTTCCGAGAAAATGCTGGACTTTCGAAAACAATTATTGAAAAATCTGGAAAATTTTTATTTCTCCACGTCAACATTTCCATTCATTTCCATCTCGTTTTTTTTATCTCGATATAATTAATAGATCTAACCCAATTCCTGCTCACACAAGAGAATCTAAAAGTTCCTGACGAGTTAAAAAATTTTTTGCGATTAATATAGAAAACGATCGAAACAAAACTGAAGGCAATCTTCTTAATTATTTGAAACTCGCTCCTTTTCGCTATTTGGTGTAGCTCCACTCCGATATCTACCTTCGTGCTTCTGCCAGCCGGGCGGCAGGTTCTCGTCCTTATCCTCGGAATCGGTGCTGTCCACGTCCGACGGTTTCTCCTGGGTATTGTTCTGCAGAATCGCATTGTTCTTCTGGTCCTTCGGCTGTCGCCGTTTCACCGGCACCGCGTACAGCTCGCTGTTCAGGCCACCCTCCACGTGCGGCACGCCGCCCATCTCTGCGGTCTCGTTGTCGGGTTTCTCGCAATAACTGTGGTGCAAAGCCAAGAAAAACCAGGGTCAAGAAACGGCGTTTCGGTTCGCTTCGAAGGTTCAATTGCGCTATCGCGATGTCCACTGAATACTCAAGCAATACAAAAGTCTAGACTCTTGGTTAAAGAAAAAACGACTCTAAAGAAAGCCTCGAGAATTCGGACAATTTTTAAAGAATCTGGCTACTTCTTCAAACAGGCATATTCATAATTTTTTTTTCATTATCGCAATCACAAGCAATAAGAAAAATGCACATCTTCAAATTCGTACATTCGTAAAAATATTTTTATCTTCTGCGTTTATCGTGCATTTGTGGTACAAAAATAAAAATAAAAAGCTAAAGCTAGCGTTAATAAAAATTGATACAACTTGTAAGAACTGCAGCAGAAGTAGCGAGTCACAGCTCTTGGGTTCAACAAGGAAACTAGCGATAATATACAGTGCAAGCTACAAATTCCATTGCAATATGCAACTTCGAAAAAAAAAGGTTCATTTTTATTTCACTTTGGATCTAAAAATGTCGTTTAACGACGATTTCCCGGACCCGACTGCGTTTTATTTCTTTAAATTTGTCTTGCAGCGTCACGAGGCGGTCACGCGACAGCGTTATCCACTGAAATTCTGTCCGCTCTTTCTCTCTCTTCCTCTCTCGTCGTGTTATATCGCGCGACTCGTCATGAGAACGCGATTGTGGTCGCGCGCTCGCGTGACTTCGGGGAATTCCAGTTCACGACGTTTCATGGCGAATCACGATCGCCGAAATAAGCAGCTTGATTTATCGCGTCGTTTCGTCCGACCGTGTTTCGTCTCGCGAAACGCTCGAATCGCTCGGTCGCGCGCCGTTTCGTTGGGCATTCGCGGAGAGGACGCGTGTCATCGGCCACGACGGAATGACAAATTGATTTCCGCTCGTTAGATCGTCTGATCGGCCGTATCGTCTCGCTCGTAAAACCGCTATATCGTTCCCACCGACGACGGAGCACCGCGTTATCGCAACCGCCGCCGCACGAGAAATCCTCGCGTGCTAATCGAAGCTCGGGTGCGACACGAGTCCCGGCCGGGCAGGAGAGATTATTTACGGCGGTTGTAAAATAAAACGTCCTTTGCGCGAGAGGGCGAGGAGAAATTACGCTTTCGTAGTTGGAAATGATGTAGAATTATGTACCGTGTGCGTTCGCGAGGGGCTGAGGGACCCACGCACAAAGTTGAAATGACTGGAAATAAATCGCGGTGAAGGGATTGTAACAGGTGTCCGTCAAAGCGTACGTTCTATAAGTGAGGAGAGATTTCGAGCGTAATCCCACACTCGGAATGTTTTGCAGATAAACGCAAAATGATGTTTAATTTAACAAACAAAAAAATTTCAACAGTCAAACCGAATCAAACGCAGCCAACGAGCGTGAATAAACACGAATGAACGACTCGCATTGAGTACTGACGGCGCCGTTGGAGCTCATCTCAAGCAAGCTCTGTACATATGTGTTTGTTCGCGCTCGTTTGCTTTGTCTATATCCGGCTTTACGCGCTAAACGTGCTCGCAGGACAGTTCCATGGTCCCTAATCATTCAGAACTGTTCATCATAGTCCATTTATCACGCATTGCGGCAACGTCAGCGCAGAAACGTGATTGTTATCGTGATTTCACACCGTGAACAAATGCAATACGAAGCAAGCCCTGGCGCAAGACAATACTCGCGTATTTTCTGTATGTAACGTCGCACTCGTACTGACTATTCATTCGCTTTCACCGCAAACAGAGTGCTATGCATTTTTTAAAACAAGGTGCACAGAAGAAAGCATCTTGGAAAAGTCTATTTTACTTTGTGATACAAGGGTCCTAGAGTGTCCTAAACAAATAATATTATTTCACTTTCTGATTATCGCGCCTCATATCAACGCGCGGAAGCCAAGAGGGCATGATGACAAAACTGCGGAAAATTGTGCCCGGAGATACGCACTCCTATACGTCGTCGTAAAAAATATTAAGTATCGCGGAAACAAATCGCGTGAAAATAAATCCAACGTTCTCTCTCACAAGATAGGGAAAATTTTACGTTGACATGCGATGCAACGTCGCGGTTCAATCGAAGCCAAGCATATAGTGGTGCGCTGCTCGGACGTCGGTGCGGATTTCTCAGCTCAACGCTCGCGATTCGTCCCTTTAACACCCTCGATACTCGTATCCGTCGCGCAGTATCAAGCGACTACGCGAGTACACGTCTACAAACAGCAGCGGCAATCTGCTGTATAGGATCTCGCTTGCGCGAGAACGGGAGGCGTTCCGTTTCGATGAGAGAACGTCGTTCGTTACAGCGAAAACAAACAGAAGCAACAACTTGGGCACACAAAAGGGAAGCGATGGGACGGTGATGGCAAGCGGATCATTATCTGCAAGGGGGGTGAGGGTGGGTGGGGGAAATAGGGTATCACGAGACCACGAGGGAGTGTGTTCGTACGTACTTTCTCGACCCGGAAGTGTCCGTAGCGTCGATCGATCCCGCGGATTCCGACTGAAGGGCGTGAGACTGAGGCAGGATCGCGCTCGACGACGACGTGGACGACGAGCGGGGATTCCCGTTGAGGGTGTCGTCGACGAGAGCGGACTCCGCCACACCCTCGCAGCCGTACCTGAATCAGCATCGTTCATGCAACGAATTACAAGGGGAATATGAATGTACCTGGTGGATAATGGCAATGCCTGTCGTAATTACACGAGCATCGCTCGCTTATTAACCCTTAAACGGTTAAACGGTTAAGCGATTCCCTTCATCGTTCACGTTGGATCATTTTGTTATAAAGAGATTCGAGCATTTAAGGGTTAAGCTGAGCTTCTAATATTCAATTACTAAGTTTTACTATATATTTCTAGAGATATTAGTTTGGTATTTTTTAATAAATAAGTACGATATATTATTGTCGCGATAATGTTAATCCTAAATGATTAAAAATGCTCGTTATTGCGGATATCTGTTTTTATATATTTTGACATATTTTTTATAAATTGCGTGGCATAATTTAAGCGCGATAGCCACGAAGTCGACGCAAAGCGCTATTAAAATAAAATATTATGTAATTTATTATTTTATACTCGTTTAACTCCGGGATGTACTCTCCCTGCGAGCGCACGCACTCCTTTCCTCGCGGATGGGGATCGCGCGGCTGCAAGGCATTTTAATTAACGATCGGGGAACAGTGCCAGGCACCGACGTGGTTAGTACAGGGTCGCTAACCATGTCGAAGTAATTAAGGGATTAGTCGAGCGGTTTGCTGACTAACGCCAGCTGCCTCTCTTGAGTATCGTTCGGGCGTTAGAGGTGGTACCTAAGGGCCCACGGTTCCCTTTGAACGCACTCAAGGAATACGGGATTCTATATAGACTTCGAGGTCTTTAATCGGCGGGATTATAACCAGCTATGTCAGTCCGTGAGCGAAAACTTTTCCTCGGCGTCGACTTGACTTACTCCGCTCGAAAGACGCTGTTAAAAGTTTTAGAGTGAACGGAAATAAAAATGTTTGCGCAAGAACAACGACACACATTTACTGTTTCTCTCTTTAGGTTCTCTTCAAATTTAGTAGAATCATATACAATTGTTATTTCATTTTACATCAATCAAATAGACAATCTGCAACAACTTTATCGAAGTTACCAAAGAGAAATTATTTTATTTGTAAATAAAGGAATATGTAGTAACATTATAGCAAAAAGTTTCCGTCATTTTTTATAGAAACTTTATGATTAATAAAATTATTAAAGTGCATCCTCGTTTAGCCTGGCAGTCTGAAATTTTATCCCGCAGGTGCAGGCTGCGTGACACTTATTGCTTCTCCCCTTTCGTTTAACCCTTCCGCCACGCTCTCGGGTGCAGTGCAGGGGTCGTTCTGTATTATCGGCGATCAGACTCAATTCCCTTTAGCGAAGATTGCGCGGTTGTTAACAAGAATTTGAGTTTCTGCTACGTTATTGCGTCACATCTATTACACAATCCTCGTTAGGAATCGGGCGGATGCACACTCGATACACACTCGGTATTCCCCGACTTTGTTAATTGCCCGATAATAATCGCGATAATTTCTCGTACGTGCCGCTAATTGGCGAACCTACTTCTCGCCGCTTGTAACTTCGAGAACTGCGCGTGTAACGTGCGATGGAAAGAAATTTTCGAACTTTTCTCCGCGTGTTGCAACGTCAAGAAAATATCGAACGTGGTTGAAGAAGGCCGCTCGAAGACGTGAATAAATCGGGCAGCGGCATAACTTTTTAGCCTTATAGCATCCATAAAAGAAAAGAACAAAATGTAATTGAATTTACAAAAGAGGCGACGCAGACGACGACGACGACGACACGCGACACCGAACGACATAATTTCGCGTAAATATGTGGGTTAGCGACGGCACGAGGGGTGCCTTGGAAATTCGCCAGAAGTTTCGGGGGAGTACCTTTGTATTTTGTATTAGGGCGCGAGAACGCGATCGATGAGACATTGGGACGTGTCTGCGGGACGAATACCGACGTCGATCGTCGATTAACACCCGGGGAATCCTTTCGGCATCGTTGGCACTCCTCCCCGGAATTTCGCGGATACGTCGAGTCGCCGGACGATCGGACGCAACGATCTATCGAATTACAAATGTTATGAGCGTCGTGACGCGCGCTCGGTTATTAAACGCGTTATTAATTCCGGTAATATCGTATCGGGTACGGGGGAATCGAGAGAGGACCGACGAGCGTTTTATCGGAAATGAAATCGCGATATTGACGCATTGACGTAATTCGTTTTCGAGGAACGTTAACTCAGTTCTCGCCGATAACGCTATAATCGAGGATCGTTATTAATTCCCGTTAATCCCCGGGATTGACGGTAGTAGTATATCGAGAATATCGGGTTATTGACACCGGTCGCGTCGATCGATCGACGTGTTCCATATGGCGTTACAAGATCAACGATCGTCTTGAACGGAGACGACGATGGCGGTCAATTTGAGAGGCCGAGACCCGAGACATTCCGAGATTCGTCTCGGATGGTCGCGAATCGATGACAATGCGATAACGGAACGCGACACCTCGACGAAATAGGACGAAATAGGAGAGATGTTTAATAACCGTGTAAGAGAGAAGAAGAGAGGTGTCGGAGAAATTGAAAACTTGAAAAAGAACATCTTTTAGTTATTCGCGCACACACCTTTGGGAAATTCACGGTGTATCGCGCTAGCTGGCAAGAAGCAAGGATAAACTGATCGCGATACAACTTAAATCAGCTGCCGCGGGACGGTAATTGTAATCCAGCGTACACGCGCGCATCGCCGTAACTTTCAGTCAGGTGTAATTAAACCCAATTAGGTCGTAAGGTGAGCAACTTCTGACGCACCTGGCTGGGTCGTAAATTACGCCGGCAAGCCTCCCCCTCCTTTTCCGCTCGTGTCTATCTCGCGCTGCCACCATGATTACAGTATTCATAATTTTATGGTTTCTGCTCGAGAACGCGGATCATTATCTTTTGATTACATTACTATCGTCATAAATCGCGACCCTTTTCAGGGAAGCGTGAATTAAATCGTCAGGTAAGGCACGAGACAAAGGAATCGTTTCCGCAATTATAAAGCACGAAAAGATATTATGAAATGACAAGAAAAAATCACGAGAAGAGAAGCTTAAATACTGACGCCTTAATAATATTGTTCATCCTTTGAGAGAGTTCATCCTTTGGATTCGTGTCGCGTCGAACCTTAACGCGCCCTGCATTCTGTCAATATATCCACATAGCCGACGATCGGCTCTCCCTTATTAATGGAATCCGACAAACGCTTCACGAACGAGAGAGAGAAAAAGAGAAAGTGAGTGAAGGAAGGACAAACGTAGAGGTTGCAGAGTGTCGAGAAGGTCGGGTATCGGGCCCTCCTGGGCGTCTATAATTCGCTGTCGGTGTTTGTCGATCGGCAGAAACAACGGCCGATCGACCGTGACGTGGACATCAGCGAGGGGCGATTTGCGCGAAGGGAGTTAAAAGAGAAAGAGGCAGAGAGGGAAAAAAGGCGAGAGAAAGTCCAGAGAGGAAAAAGTGGCGCACGGCCGAAACACCGTGTAGGTAGATGGACGTCCACGCGGAGTGCGGCGCAAAGTGAAAGAGAAAGAGAGACAGAGAGAGAGAGAGAATGGGAAAGAGAGAAAGAGAGTCGGGCTGCTCCTCTCCTCGCTCGATCAATACACACTACCAGCAACCACCCAACCCACCCTCCACGTCTCTACCCCACGGCACAACCCTCGACCACTGTGCGGCGCTCACCCGCCAACGTCACCCCATTTCGAGCGCACAGCTACCACCGCATTCGCACGCACACACATACACGTATATGCACGCCACATACATGCCGTACACACCGAGAGCAGGCGATACGGATCGCCGTGGTATCGACAAAGCCGCCGTCATTTTCGCCGTCTTTCCGGGCTGATTGGTCGAGATCGACTTTGTCGACGCGATTGACGAGCAATCGGCGAGCGTATTACGTGGGGGATCATCTCCGAAGATTGCGAGTTCGCGAGGATCTACGGAGCCGAATGAACAGGCCGAACCTATGCTGGAACGAGAGCTCGTTTTCCTCCGCGAGAAGAATCGCGATAGTAGTGTAGGTGTAGGTAGATGGATGCGCGATATTACAAAGCTTGGTCTCTTATTGGCTAGGTTGGCTACCTAGAACACGTAGGATCGCTAGTTAGGCCTTGTCGAAGCTAGGGGAGGTATTCCCTGCGGCCCTTTCACCCTTCGAGTGGCTGGCGGTGCCGCATACAGCCCGCCGAGGTAATTAAGTTCTGCCCGATCCGATGGGAGGAAGCCTCGAGAGCTTCGGTGAGGCTTGCTCCTGCTTTCTCCAAATACATTCGGTGGCCTCGCAATTAAACCACTATTACGACTTTTCGAAAAAATCATTAACCCATGTATTGGTAAATTTTTTATGCCGCCAACATGTAACAAAGCACGCATAATTGAAAAAGTGAAGTAAACGTGAACATCACAACTTTTATTGCAAACATTAATTTATGGATAGATTAAGTAATTGCAAAGAATTTAAATAAATTAGAATACATAAAATCTGAATAAAAATGTATGTACAATACTAATATAGTCTGCAAAATAAGATTCGATAAAATAGGTAACAGTAGAGCGAAAGGAGAAGAACAAGAAAGACTTAAATGCCAGAAAATAATGAATTTAAGATATAAAAAAATAGAAAGTATTAAGAGATAATAAATCGAAAGGCATGTGCGGATCTTATTGGGTACATTGCCAAGTTTCGAATTTTAATGACACATCGTGTTTTTCATTTTCTTATATAGACGTTCGTTAGGAAGAATCAGACAACAGAGTTCTCAAGACTTGAAGAGTTGAAAGCAAGGTCAAGCGACGATTGAAAGACGCCGATCTACGCACGCTTACGTGACGAGAATGTGTTCCGATAAATGACTCAATTCCCACAAATAGCCGGATTCATGAAAGAAACTGAGTCACGTTCCGTGGGAAAAATCTCTGGAATAGTTAGAATTGAATTTACAGTTACATTTATTTCCTCTGAAATAATTATTGCCCTCCTTTCCTCCTTTCAGATTGCTTAAAAGCAAACGTAAAAGTCGTATCTCAAACTTATAATGCCCGACAAATTATCGCGTGGGTAAACTACTACCCACGTGCGAGCTATTGATCTTAAAAGCGCGAAAATTTTCGTGTATATTATTATTTGGAGAATAAAAATTTTTATCGAGCGCGGTATAAGTTTATTAAGACGGCGCATAGTAGTAACAACGTTTGCTTTAGACACAGTAAACTATACTGCTCGTTTCTCGTTTCATCGCCGCGCCGTTCTCAGGCTAGGAAATAGCGTCTCATCACGGTCGCCATAATAATGTCGAGGAATTTCTCACTCTCCCCCCGCGTTAATCCGTATTTAGATGAATTTTTTAAATGCCACGTTTCTCCGGAAAATCTCGCCGTTCGCAGAACAGAGTAATCTCACATTTTAACAAGATAATCCCCCCACTTGCATAATTTCGCCCCTTCGTGAGGCGCGTGTGTTTACGCCGCTAATTTTCCTTCATGTACTCCCGTGATTTAATGGCTTTGTCGAGCTTAACGCCTTTAACGAGCGCCTTCGCGATCGCGGACTCGTCCCGCCTTATAAAGACAAAACCGGGGGCAAATCGCCACTAAAACCTGTTTATACTGGGAGTAAAAGGATCGTTTCGTCATTTCGCGGGAATGAGCGTTAGAAGCACATCACTTGCTGCTAGAAGCCCGACCGTTTACCGGTCACCGTTTATCGCTTCATCATCGCGGGCCCGCCATCGCGAAGACCTCGCGGTCCACGACGCGGCCCTTTACGACGTATTATAAATCGCGTGTTTTTTCGTCGATATTTTTCTCTCTCCTTTTTTTTTACGCGCCGGCCGCAGCCAATAAACCTTTATGATTGGTCGCGGGTCGTTCCGTCGCGGAATCTGCGCGAAACACGGTTAATAAAGTTTCGAGCCGAGAGATGTACGGTTTTTTCTTTTTTTTTCCCATCGAGAACCTCGCCCATTTCCCTCTCGGCGCCACTTTATGAGTATTTTTTTTTTATGGAACTCGAAAACTCCGTTCGCTCTCTTTAAAATCGACCCCTTTCAAGGCAATATCTGCCGTTTTACTCACTCGGCGCATCAACTCGCGCGCTGTCAGAGACTTTAATCTAACTTGCGCGATAAAACGCGATCAAAAGCGAATCAGCATCTAGAGCGTCGAGATTTTTATTTTTTCAAGGAAAAAATGTACGCCTGTTATTATTATTTTTTTTTTTTTAGATCGGGTTGCTTTTGTCCCGGGAGTATCGATCCGCGCAAAATTGCATTTTACTTTGTGGCACCGTCGCCCTTTTCATATTTGATATCCGACCGATTGCATCCGCGGCGGCTCCTCCCTCCGCGATATCGAATACTAATAAACGTGTGAATATTAAATGTCTCGGGATCAATAGAATATTAACGGAGCGCATTGCGCGTTTCACGCAGCGTTACAAATTGTAGTAGCGCCGGCGATACGTTGGCGAGACAAAAATTGCGCCATCGGAAGCGCGAAGAGCTAGCGAAATGTTCCTCCTACGCGAGAGAATCATGCGGATCCGATCTCACAGATCTTCCTAACATCCGTGTAAGACTATTATCGCTCGAGTCCTTAGTTCTCAGTCCTCTCCCGGCATATATCTCCACAGGACGAAGCTATCGGCGTCGCGGGGAACACCCGGCATTCTGGACAGGACGATTCGTTCGCGTTTACGAGTGCCCTCGGCTCCGGATTTCAGTTTAGCCCGATAATCTCCATCGGCCGGGCATCTTGGCAAGACCTCTCGGGACGTTATTCTTTCTATCATTTTCCATCGCTTCTTCTTCTTCTCCTCCTCTCTCTCTTTCTCTGCCTCCTTCACGTTCCCTCTCTCACCTTCTCTCCTCTACTCATTCCTTTTCTCTGTCGACGTTTTTCGGTCTCCAGACTGCCGGAGCTTTTTCAAAACCCGACGTGGAAGGACTTATCAAGCGTGCCGACTTGCCGGGATCACCGATTACGTCCTGCGAGTATTACCGGAGAGAAAGAGGTGTGTCCCGGAAGAAAAAGGAATCCTCGCGCGGAAGACGACGGAGCGGAGGGGGAATTCCATTTCCGGGATTTATGGACGCGTCGCGCGCGCATGCATGTGACTCGCAGCATGATGTCGGTTTCACCGTAATTTCCTCATACTTCACGTTATCGCGGCTTGCATCTCCTTCTTCCGGTATCTCGTGTTGCGAAAGACGAACGCGCGCCGACGAACAAGCGTTTCCATTCATTCAAACGTCCGTTCTTTGGCTGAAGATGAAGTCTTTACAGGTCACCGGTAAAGGTATACATTGCCATTTAGATTTATATAGCCTGGCTAATATTATACATATTCACGTTAGGGGAACGATTTCCTGCGTTTTCTATTTTTATTTTCACATCCTGCGTCGTCACTATAAAGAGCTAAGAAAACCGCGTAATTTCTGATAAATAGACGCCCCGTCTATTTTGTCCTTTGTCCGTAGGTGCAACGTCGCGATAAAAAGAGCCTATTGGTATATCGTTTCATTCGTGCGAGGCGAGACACTTGTGCAACCGGAGCGTTTCGATCATCGATAACTACCGGTCTAATCTCTAACCGGCCATTCAGGGCATCGAGATACGATCTGAGGCGTGGCCGCACGCCGATACAACCGCTCCGCGCTCGTGACAGACTCGGCGTATATAGTGTGTCGAAAGCATCGCTCACTTTCTCTGTCTCTCTTTCTCTCCGCTACACACGACGGAAGCAGAACTGAAGAAAATATCGTTTACCTTCAACGTGAAACACACAAATAAACGTCCGTAGTTTCGTACATGTGATATACGCCTGTAATTATCAGATTATATCAAAATAAATGGCACTCGAGTGCGCAATGTTCGCGACGCCCTGTATATTCGCGTCGCAACGAAATAATTATTCCGTACGTTCACCGTGAACTGCCGATGCCGGTCGCGCGATCGACTTCCAAGCCGCGCGCGCGTTTTGCAAGATAATGGAGCCACCCGGATGTCTTCTTTTATTCGTGTCCGTGTACCATTATAGAGCCCCGAAGGTCTCTCTCCAGCAGTTGAAGGTTCGTTCGCGCGATAGCATTAGTCAGGACAGAAATATCCGTCTCGAGAACGTCTCGAGAGGCAACGATTATCGCGCGTAGAAAAGTTGCTGCGGGCAACGAGAGGCTGGCTTTAAGAATTCCGTCGAGATCCCCTCTAGTCTCTAACGAACGTCGCTGGAAACCTACGCATGATTGAGGTAGAAATCTTAGATCGACAGCGCTTTCAATCGCGATTAATATTAAATTTTAATGAGACAATCTAACTTATAATTTCTTCGGGACAAAGTAGTAATTTAATTTATTCAGCAGGCGTTATTTATTAAGAATCGTATTCGATTTCTTTTCGTTGATAACGGACTGATTGTTAATTTAAAATAAAATGGCAAGTAAATTCGCTGTTAACAGGAAAGGCGCGTTCGATTGCAAATTCATGCGATGTAACTCGATCTGCAATTTCCCGTACAACGCCGATTAAATTCGTTGTAAACCGGACCTATATTCGATTGTAATTCGCGCAACGTAGGTAGCTATTAGTTAATTTCATAATTTAGGATACAATAGGAACGTTAGCACTCGTTGCAAACTAATGATATATATGAAACAATATTGCCAATGTTATCGACGTTAAAAATATGCGACGGTAATCTCTACCTGGTATGCGCCGAGTATCTGTAAACCTGCTGTTATCGCGGAGCCTCTATTACCATTACCGGTACTTAATGCTTTCCGGGTGTTAATGGAAAACAGACACACGTTCAGCACGGTCCCGGCTACTACACCTACGATTGTCGGAGAAAGGGAAAACTGTGCGGATATTACGGGGGATCGTATAAAGTCGACCGTGCTAAGTGATCCGGAGCGCGGGCGCCGATTGAACGTCGCGCGCCTTTAGGCGTCGCGAATTAATTAAGTTTGTCAGCGATTAATCTTGGATTAAGCGGACCATTGGGATTAAACGGACAAACAGTTTTCGCTCTCTTTCGGAACGAGAGCCGGACTCGGTGAGTAATTTCGTGAAGTAACAAGCATGTGCGCGGATTTAAAGCGAGCGAGCAGAGCCCGACGACTCGTGCCGGCCATTTCGCCGGGAACGTTATTATGCAAATCGGACCTGGCCCCGTTATTTTGTTGCGCTTATTACATAATTACGACGGCGTAATCGTCGGCATTCCGTGACTACCGCCGTACGCCGACCCCGCGCGTACAACGTCATAACGAGCCCGCGATAATTTCTACTCTTGCTCTCCGTTACGCAATCGTGAAAACGCACGCGGCGCGGCGATGCATTCCCGGCGCGAGAGTCATCGACTCGATACGCGAGGCGAAACCACGTTCTCTCTATCTCTCTCTCTCCTCGACGCGAGGGTCCTCGCGCGGCACGATCTTTACGAGCCTCGGATAAGTCCGTGGAGTATAAGTTCCCGGAGTAATAAATTCACGCAACGCTTGCAGAAGCGTCGTAATTGACCAGGAAACGGGGAGTAAATCAGCAGACGCGGTCTAATAGAACTCGACGGTAAATTATCGCCCGACGACTCTGCTCGCAAAATACTCCGGCGTCACGCGGATTAATTTGCATAATTAATCTCGGGCCCGCGCTCGCCCATGCTAACGTTCAACTTTTCAACGGACGCGATACTAACGAAGCGTAATCTAATTTACTTGCCGACCCCGCCTCGAGAGCCGACGCCGCCGCGAGTACTTCGGA
The DNA here is from genome assembly GCF_003070985.1 of Temnothorax curvispinosus. Lineage (NCBI taxonomy): Eukaryota > Metazoa > Arthropoda > Insecta > Hymenoptera > Formicidae > Temnothorax > Temnothorax curvispinosus. Next base: position 25,748 of record NW_020222964.1, on the reverse strand, counting down.
ATTAGAGACACTCGAGCCACACGGCCTGGCCTATCAACACAAAAGAGTTTTCTACGGGCAAACGTTACAAAGCGTTCGATACAAAGCCTTTTGTACTTAAGATCTGAAAAACAGGAGATCAACTTGATAACTCGCCTGTAGTTAATTGTGACACGTGTAGCATGTGTACGAGAAATGAAACCAATTAATTTCTCATCGATAAACGCACAGTCTGCGTTGTATAAGTAAATAAATAAAATATAAAGTGTTTAAATAAACTGTTTATCAATACATAATTCTACATAAACTGCTCACATTTTTTTCTATCGTATTATTTTTCTTCCCAAAACATTTTCCTGACCTGCCATATCGCACGTGCCTGTGTGTGCCGTTTGAAACGCTCTCGGTGCTGCCTAGGTACGTGCGAACTTCGTGTCGGAAAACGCGAGGAATTCGCGAACTACTGTGCCAAATTCCAGCAGTTCTTGTCGCGACGCGAGTTGTCTCTTGGATGCGCCTCCGTGAAGTTATATAATTCCAACTTTGGGGGTCAAACTGACCCCGAATACCGCATGCGGAGGAGGGGGGTTACCGACTTTGGAAATTAATGCAACCGTTTCAGGAATGTGGCTCGATCGAGTACTCCGTCCTCTTGAATGCAACCAGGTTTTAAAATTATAAGTAATTTCGGAAAAATGAATTCGTTTCTTTTTCTTTTTTGTCATTCGAGACATTTCCGTAAATTCCGATTTTAGAATAAAACAGGACATCTCTCCCTCGCGGGAAATATATATATACGATGCTTTTTACTCCCGTACTGTGTTCAGTTACGCAATTGTAATTCGCCGCGATAAAATATTCAGTATAATCGTCACGGATAGAAAATACGTGACAGATAGTGGGCAGAGCGCGAATAATAATTCACGCGCTCTCGCACATCGTGAATATTACACGCGCTATTATGCTAAATTTCTTCGGTATTACATTTCACTACCATTACCTTTGACTACGCGAAATATGGGCGTATATGAATTACGGGGGAATTTTCGTTTCCACGACGAGGAGTCCACTTCAATTCGGCCGAAGATCATGCCGCGCCGGTGAAAGAAGCGGAGAGAACATTGGGGAACACCATGTATATACGCGCGAACGTAGACTTTACGGAGTCCAGCGACGTTGTGTTTCAAAGGTACATGAAAGTCAGAAAGAGAGAATGATCAAAGGGAAACAAGGTAGATTGGTTGGGGAACGTGGGGGAGCGATGTAAGGCGGTCGCGTCAGGGGAGAAAGAGGGACAGCAGGATCAGACGTGTGAAGTGGATTCTAATTTTAGAAGGAAGCGGGATTGGGCTCTGGCGCGACGATGACAGAGACCCGCGTAGTCGAAGTGAATCAAAACGAGCCCGATGTTAATAAAATATGATTATGATTATACCTTCCGTGTCCTTCATCCATTATTAACTAAAAAAAAATCATTAATTGAGTATATCGCGCTTCTCTCAACAATCGTTCTCCACAATTAATCGCGGTAAATTAAACAGCGACAGATCGTACAAATTTGGATAACGCTTCGACTCGATACGTAGGACGACTATATTGCATGTCTCGAGCATTTAGAAAGTTTCGCTCGCGAATAATAATATATCATGCCACGTGCCAAGACCATTAATTATCGACAAACGATCTATATTCCTCCCACCAACTCGCGCGTAGACTGAAATTTCTTTTCTCTCCCCGTCTCTGTCATGAATTAATGTATTTTTCGGTGCACGTGCTGTGTTATCGCTGTTGTACCACGTGGATTCGGTAAGCGTGCATATGCAGATTCCAGGGCAAATTCCATTAAGTCCGCGCGCGGCAGCGCTTATAAAATCTGGTGACCAGACGCGATTAGCGCCACTTGAGGCCGCCGATGACGGCGACGGGATCGGCCTACTGGAAAGCCCACCCTCGAGCGGGTGAGAAGTCTGGCGAAACGCGAATGCCCTAGACGGCTTTAATTAACGATTGTCGCGAGAGCAAAATGGCAAAGTCAGGCTCGGTCGAGAGCGTCCTGTATTGTGAGCGCCGACGCTGCAAAAAAAAAGAAAGGTTAAAAAAAAGGTCTCGTTTATCGTTCAACTGCAATTTTTCCGAGCGAGTTAACGAAGGTACACGCTCGTCAGGATGCGATCTTTTCTGTTTTTGTATTTGCCTTTTTTAAATTAGCTACGAGGGCCGCCGCTCCTTCATTGATTATTGGTTTTATTTGCTTGTCAAACTTTGCGACGTATCACGACATTTTCCAAGAATATCCTTTATATGATATTAATATGATTATACTTAATATGATATCAGCAATCTTCGTATTGATTAACGATTAAGTCGTAAAACTAACATTTATTAAAGATTTGCTCTTCTAGCAGCGGAGTAAATATAGAAGCAATCTCTTTCGTAGTGGCTTTTAATAGATTTCTCTGAAATAAAATAAAAGAAAATCAGCTTTGTAACTCCATTAGTGGCACACGTTCTAAACGATGCGTATTGATATTTAAAAAACAGATAATATCCTTTTCCATCAAACATGAATTAAAATATAATATCTTTTTATAGACAGAGCTATATCGATGGAGACCGTATCGAATACCAATTGCGTATATCTAATTACGTTGCCATCGAAACATTCCAATTTTAATAACAACACGGGCCATCAGTTGTCATTTTCACTTTGCGTCAACGGAAGCGAAGAGATATTATAATAACATGCCGAAATTCGTCGCCGATCGCGCGGCTGACGAATTTATTCCAGCTTAATCGCTCGCGACCATCGTTAAGCGTCGCGCAAAATAGAGGAAGTGCATTGCACCGCGTTATGCACACGAAGCAGGAAGAGAGGGAAAAAAAGAGAAAGAAAGAGAGAAAAAGAGAGAGAGAGAGAGACTGCTGAAGTCACCGAGCTGGGCGCAATCCCCGCGCTTTTATACGTAATAACGCAGCCACGCGAGGGCGGCTTTTATCGACCACCTCTTTCCGTGTCTGCCACCTCCTCGTCCGTCGCCCTTGCACTCCATCCGCCCTTCCCCTTCGGTCCTACGTGTTACGAGCCCCCGTTGCCCTCCACGACAGAACGATAGACTCCGGTAAACTCCGATGATTACCGCGCTAACGTTAAGTGACGGAACGCGAAAGGCACGAGCTCTCTCTCTCTCTCTCCGCTTCTCCTTGACCCGAAGGATCCTTCAGACGCGAGTCCGAGTCCGGAGTCTTAAATTTTATTGGCAGTCCTCCGGAGAACTACCTATCGTACGGGTCGTCTGTTGCAGCCGAGCGCGAATAGCGACAAATAGCACTTATATAACTTTTCCATCTCGATATTGCGATTAAGAGAATTAACAAAGATATTATCAGTATTGTAGAATATTATACTTGATACCTAAAATTGCGTTTCTTCACGGAGAGAATTTTTCGTTATATTTTACCCTTAAATTCACTACAAACTTGGGACAACTTGGCAACCAAGGAATTTTTAAAATATACAAAAGACATTTTACAAACAACGTGATAAAAATTACCAAGCAGATTGGTAAATTTTGAAAAATTATTGAAATTTTCTAGATATATTTTAGTAAAATTAATCAAACATATTTTATATTTTGATGTAATAGATATTAATATTTTTTATTATTGTAGATATTAACCAGAACAGTTCGCATACAATTCTTGATGGTACATGTTGTCCTACAACCACCATAATTTCAGGGTAAATTTTAAGAGAAAATTCTCTCCGTGTTCGCTGAGATAATAATTTATATTTGTTATATATATAATTAGATATAATTACAGTTTATTTAAAGTACGCACTTTAGTTCGTGTTTCTATTTAACGAGATGGGCAGCTTTGAAATTGGAGTGTCAGTTATCGAATATATCAACGACTTGCCTCATTATCGAGCAGTATTTCATTTATCGAATCAACAGGACGAGCCACTACATGAAATTAATTATAATTACAATGTATTTTCCGCATGCGACAAAGCGCGATAAAACAATCGAGGCGAATCGAGAATTATTTCCTCGAATGAGAGAAGTCGTTGCACGATCGTGACCCGGGGTCGACTCCGACATTCAAAGCGCGCGCGCGCGCGCGCGCGCTATTTCCCGCGACGATATTTATTTATTAACATTTACGCCGGCGCGTATCCTCCGTGAAGGCCGGCGGAATGCTTTATCGCGAGCGCGGCCGCGTATCAGTTCAGTATGCGCCGGCTCGATAACTATTTTCCGCTACCCGATCCATTTCACGCTATGCTGGGCAAAACGGCGCGGCGCGGCGGCGGGCCTCGGGATGAGAATTTGCCCGCGCGCGCGCACTCGCAAGAGCGGAGAGCGGCGTGCGCCAGACGCGATCGGGGGTTGCATTGTTATCGAAATTGCATCTGCCGTGCGCATTATCATATTCGTGCCCCGATATGCCCCCGACGGGACGAAGAACTTAAACCGCCGCACAATCGAGCCGCGGCAATTTATCTCGCCGGTAATTATTACGACTCGTCCCGATATGTTCACGCTCGCGTTCCGATCGAATATAATCGGAAGTTGCGATAATTCGCTCTTACGTATGCTAATTTCTAATCGGAGATCATTTCCTTCTCTCTTTACGGTGAGTATCGATGCATATTAACGCCGCATATTAGCGGGGTGACCTTAAACGATTATATTCGCATCGTTGCGTTTTAAGTGCGCGTTAAAATACGCGTGTTTAGATACAGCGAAATCGATAACATCGCCATGTAGATTACTGCGACTAAGATCAACGATGTTAAGAATGAGAAATAAATATTCGTATTTCGGCTTTGTAGTTTTAACGGGAGCATGGCGCATCGAGTACGGCAAGTAGAGAAATCCGTATTGATCAGACATAAGTAGGTCTAACGAAAGAAGAGCGTGCACGATTTAACACTGCAACTACCAAGGGGGTGAAAATAACTTGTTTGACATTTTTTAAAATGATTATATTGTTCATTTTTAAAAATGTTCTCTGACTTCTATTGAAATATATAAATACTTAATTTTATAAATTTGTCTCTTCTCTCTTTCTCTATTTTTTTTAATTTTGACCCTTTCGATAAAAATAGGTAGAAGTTAATCTTCCAGTGTTCTAGTGTTAATGCCGCTAATAAATCTTGTGAAAAAAAAATTAGGTGACATCAATGAACGCGACGAAATCTCGCAGGGTACGACTTCGAATTTCAATATTCATCGTAAAAAAATAAGGGCAGGGACGCGAACAGTAAAGTGAATATATTCGAATCTGAAATGGGCGAGTTTATGGCTGCGGTGGCGTTAGACGAGCGCTAGATACAGGAGAGACGGATGGTACCGGGGCGAAAAATCAATATTTAACCTATGATTTCCATCCGCGGTCTAGCCTGTCGTGTGCGAGCCGCAACGCGGTCGTTCGGTTATAAAAGAATATATGACTTACAGTCAGCTGCCACGAAGATCGGCGTGCAACGGCAGTCGCGGCACAAGCTCAACCTCCACCGCACTCGGATTGTTATTCATTTAGAAACCGGGGGGAAAGGGGGGGGACCGCGGGTGGTTCCTCCACCTAATTTCTCTTTTACCCCCGTTCACCACCCCCTTGCGGGTGATGGTCTCCGGTCACTGTTCTAGTGCTTCGTTGATCACTGTCACCTTTCACGTTATCGGTACCGGGCGAATCATCGACGACCAGCTGATGCGTGACGCGACCGAACCATCGAGGGGGGATGGGGAAAGGGGGCGATGAAAAAAAGGGAAGGGAACGACGAAGTCTTCCGCGGAGAACGCGCGAGGAAGCAATCACGACCGCTCCGATGGTCGGCGATAGACTGAACGGTCGACGGCGGTGAAACTAGGCGGTGCGCGCTTCGGGTTCCCCCGCGGTCTCGGCTGACTTCGGTGGCGTTCGCTACTGCCGCGATGACGTCATCCCCGGCGGAGCCGCGCGCTGTACCATCGCGTGCCTTTACTACTTAACTGGTGTGCCGGCGCGGTCGGCGGTGTGCAGGTGCATTTCGCGATGCATTTTTCAAGTCCCGCAGACGTTATTCGCGACTTCTGCCCGAGCGCGCCTGGCGCCGCGATAAATCGCGAGACGCGCGACGCGTCACCGGCAATTACGATAAATGCCGCGGCCGTGAACGCCGACCGTATCCGCTCCGGGAATTTATTATTATCGATGCGCGTTTGAAAAAGCATGAAACGCGAAACGTTTTACATCAGACACGTCATTTCAATAAGGAAAATTAATTAATGCTGATTATTACTGCGTTAAGATATTCACAGTCATTTAACATAAAAAAAATTGAAAGATTTAATAAACTCCTTTCGTTCCATTCTTCTCGTTTTTCGTTTTAGATAAAATTTCAAAGGAAGTATTTTCCCGTATTAAGAAGACCGTTATCTCCCGAAGTCTTTACCACAGAAAATTTCTTCGCGGCGCTCGCGAGTAAATCCGAAAGTTTTCCTTCGAGGCAGCCCATCGATGGCGACCAGGGGACGGAGTCGAAAACAAGAGCGCGACCGAGGGTGGGTCGCTCCTCCTCTCGACGATGTTTACCGAGGAAGAAGTAGTTTGTCTAATTGAGTAGATAAGGTGGAAGTTGTCGACAGGAGGGACGACTTGTTTACGCGAACGACGAGGTCACGATATAGACCCACCCCCTCTTCCCCCTTTCGCGAGATTCGCGAATCGTAACCGGGGCATGAATGTCCGCGCGCGCTCTCCCTCTTCTCGATATACGGAGATTTAGTGGGCCGAATATACAGGGCGACCATCGTTGACGTGACGCTGGACACGATCGAAGTTTCGCTCGTTACGCGAACACGAAGGGGGAGATATTAAATGGGCGGGCGTAATGAAGGTTTATGGCTTCCACGGAACGAGAGTTTATTGGGGAACACCGACTGATTTCGCGAACGAGATTTCGGTCCGGAATTGGATGTACGATATGCCGAAAGAGTTCAATGACACATCGATCTGACAAGTAAAATGGAAACGATCGGGGTAATCGTGTAACATGGAATGCATTTTAGTGATAATAGCCGAACGTTAATTGATGAGATCAGCCGTAAAAGTGATTGTATTAATTATTTAAAGAACTTTTGCATTATTCGATTAATACGTAATTCGATAATTACGTAATCGAGCTTTTTCATCATTCGAATCGGTCGATAAAAAATTAATTGAGGTAAATGTACCAATGCAGGGACATTTAAAACCTATGTCTGAACACCTTTAACGCGAATTAAAATCAATGATAAAAATATAATACAAGAAAAATATTTTTATCTTTGATTCTTTGATTTTAATTCGCGTCATAACTTATTTAACCCTCAATTAGCACACCTCGGTTGGGCCACCTCAAATGCCACACTAGTGCGATTTGAGATTTTGACAACTTTTAACTGTCGTATCTCAGTCATTTTTAATAAAAATTTATGTAAAATTTCCCTGGCAATCGAGTAGTGCACTTTATTTTACGAAAAAGAAATAATTTTTATATGAAAAATTGTAATATATAAAGTGCTGAACGAAAAACAAGTGGTGCGAATTAGCACATGTGTGCTAATTGAGGGTTAAGAATAAAATAATAAAAATGGCATTGGTACATTTATCTTGGAAAAAAAAAGTGATACGATGTAATCTTAACGCGCGGAGAATCAGCTCGTAATTTTTCCAGTTTATCGCTTAAAAACGAGCCAATCGACGGCACCAAGATACACGCTACGTGTCCACAATCCGCTAGATTACGAACGGGATTCGATACACAGAACGCCGCAGCCTAATCAATAGAGTACAGTATGGCCCTGGCGGTCCTATCGAGTGCATTCTCACATTGCCGATGACAGATATATTTCACGTTCGGATGAATCCCATTCTCCGCGGTCGAAATTTCACCCTCCTGAAGCATCCACGCGTCTCCCAAGCTCCCGTCATTCTGAACAAGGGGACTATCCCACACCCTTCCTGCTTGGGGGCAAAAAGGGACGGGCAAGAAAGAGGCAACGATGGAATTTAGTCATTTCATGAAGCGATCGGCCGCCTCCTCTCCCTGTTTTTCGCGGAAAGAAAAAAAAAAGAGTTCAACAGCGCGATAAAAAGTGCAATAAAAGTCACAACCATCGGCGCAAGTGCTGTTTGTGAACACAGCCGCGCCCGAATAATCACAAGACAGTCTCCCGTGCAATCTTCTCTCCCTTCTACCCGTCTCATATATCACGCGGTAATATTAAACGCCATAAAAATCTACATGATTACATACGGCAGTTCGCCGTTGCAATAGGACCGTACCGCCCGATGCACTCGACAGAACGGCATGCTTTCCCTTTATTGCCAATATTTTTCTTAGTTCTCCCCCCCTGCGTCGTGCGTTCGAGGGCTGAAAGACGTGGGCTCCCACTCTCTCTTCTCTAGTACCTACGACCCCATGAAATAACGCGAAATAACCTCGTCATCCCGTAAGTATAATTGTAGATTCTATCGGCCGCGAGGGTGACATTTTATGGATTCATTCGTCACCCTCGACGATTCTCGACTGTGCACACGCAGCCGAGGGTCGTCGCGCTGGGGTGAGAAAGAATTCCATCGCGATACTCTCGCGTCGCGCCCGCGTGCGCTGCCCTTAATTGATCGTCGCCTGCCTTCATTTTCGCGGTTATTCATTCGCCGCGCGTTTCGCAGCGTGGTTTGTTCGCGCGTGTGCCGATTGCCATACCGAGACTCACTTACTGATCCAATAAACGACCCCCCACGGGACGGCCGATTTGCGACGCGAATTTATTATTCATCTGATAACGCGCCTCGCCACCGGTCATTTTTGTGGATTGCGCGATTTTAGGTTAATCAGAGAGGATCGATAAGGTCATATCAAGGTAAAGCCTCTTAGATATCGAGCTTCCTCAGAAGGGAATGCCCCATCAAATTAAAAAAAATCGAACGTAAAGAAAATGACGATATGTGACCTAATAAATGTTACGTATAATTTTATCGTACATAATATAATTACATTACGGAAAGAGAGAAGGTGGAAAATTGCAGACGTGTTTCGAATACGTTGAATTTTCTTAACTACGACGCGAATCTCAAAGTTGCACAATTTCTTAGATAAATCATCTCAGCACCTGCAGCTACTATCGAACTCGAGCAAATCTTCGCGGTCAAACTTCTAATAGCCTGCAAGAATTATCGGCGTCTTTGAAACTCTCGCGAAAGTTACGAGAGAAGGAGAAAGAGAGGAAGATAGGGAGGTGCCCATATAATTTCCGGATATGCATAAAGGGGTATGTGGGCAACGTACACGTCGGTCGGATAACTATTTTGGCAGAGAAGCGCGGCAGGGAAGATATATCCTATAGAAAATTCACACAGAGAGAAAGAGAGATGATCGTTCTCTCGTCGCAAATACGACGAAGACGATAAATTAAATCCCGGAGTCGTGCGCAGAGTCGCGTGAGCAATGAAACCGCCGAACCGGAAGTTATCGCGGCTCAAAGCACTCTCTGGACTGTCTGCCGCGGCTTTGCCGCGCGGATATCCCGAAATTCCGTTATCGGCATCCGACTAGTGCGAACAGGAGGACATGTAAATCGCTTAACGTCGTCCCGATGGCTCCAAAAACCACCGGTATATATGTTTGTCATCGTTCGTAATTTCCATCCTACCGCGTTCAAAAACTGATGCATATTTTATTTATAAAAAAAAAGGAATAATACAAGTTTAAATCGTGAAATATTTACTGGAAAAAGTTGAAACACAAAAATAAAAAATGTGTATTACATAGAAAAACATTTTAAAACTAGAATGTATACTGCAATGAATATTATATAATCATTAGATCGTAACAATCGTAATATTTACAAATAATAAATTTACAAATAAATAACTATGATTATTATAATACCTAAATTTATCAGTTATAATTTTATATTTTAATATACTGCATTGAATCATACGAATTTCTTTTTAATTAAGTATGAACGACATTCGAAGAAAGATGTCACCGTCCAGACATCATTCTGGCAAATTTCTTTTTCGGTGCCGACGTGCGGCTCGTCTTTTTTCCGGATGACGAGCCGATCGAATGTAATTTCCACAAGCATCCCTGGAATTTGCCGGTTGTACCCCCGTCGTCGTCAATAATTTCCCCTCGATGCCGTTCTTCCCTGCCTCCTCGTCCGTCTTCGGGATCTTTATTTCTCGGGTCATAGACGAGAGATCGAGGCGAATGCGAAGGAACGGAGAAATAGATGGAAAGAAGGATATTTGGAAGGAAAGAGGGAGAGGGTGGAGAGAGATGGGGTAAAAGTGGAAGCTGGCCTTACGATCATCGCGGGATAGTCTGGACGATTTCGCGAGCAAAAAAATAAGGAATGTTTTCCCTCCCGTCGAGAGTCCACTCAAACCTCATCTCTTTTCACTAAGGAAACGAGAAGAAAGGGGGCTGAAGGAAGGGGATGATTGAATATTTATCCGTACCTTTCCATCGCCGAGTTCACTCGATACACTTAGAACAACCGTCGAATCGCCAGATGGAGCGTTCTCCAGAATGCAAATGGCGCCAAGTGTCTGTCGCGATTCTTAATGAAGTCGCGAGTGATAATACGGGTTTGCAAATAATGCACTATGATCGCGCGCTTCTCGTTCGTTGCAAAATTCTGCTTCGAAACGAAGCCCAGGTCGCTAATTAGCAAAGTAACTGCGAGCCGGCAGTACAAAGAAAACTTGGTAATTGAGAAAGTTAATTAAACCGAATTTTTCTTCCTTATTTTCCTTTCCTTATGCAATCCTAAAAGTACGAGTCGACACGACGAGAAGCGAGAGAACGAGCTGTCGTCCAGCGACGAAAGATTACGCGCCGGCTAATCGCGACACACGACTTTGTTATACTTGTGGCCGGCCATCTTTCGCAATCGATTCTTCTTCGACGCATCGCGATGCACCACAAAGCGTCGCGTTCGTGCTCGGCGACTTGCATTGCAAAGCACTTCCGGTCGAGAGGATCCCCGGCTGACGCGGTTGCCCCGGGAAGGAGGGGCCAGGAGGAGGGCCGGTTGGGAAGGGTCAAAGGGTAAGAAGGGTTCGTTGGCCCTTGATCGACTCCTCCACTCCAGGTCGTCCCTCGTCTCACTCGTCTGCCGTTTGTTCTACCTGCTCGACCCGCGCGCGTTTACCTACATTTTCGAGGCCTTCTCTTGTCCCCTCCCCCCTCTCCCCCATCCTCCACCTCTCCCTTTAGCTACCGACTCTACCCTTAACTCGGTACTTCGTTTCCTGTTCACTCTTTACGCTCCCCTCGCGCCGGTAGATCATCGCGATCGCATGAACGCGGGAAGTCAGGAATTTCTCAGTCTACATTTCTTGTCGGCGAGCCGTTTCGACCGGCCTTTTCACTTTCTGGCGGTACTTTCGCGTACACAGATGAATTCCCCGGCTATGCGCCGGGAAACGTAATTCCCGGCTCACGAAAATACTATGGTAACTCAGGAACGTAAATTCGCGATAAACGCCGAATACATTCCGCCAATTGCAAACTTTATTCGATTTACGAGCGTACTAACGCGAGTATAATATTTGCCTACGAAATTGCGTGCGCCCGCGCGATATAAATTCTATATATATAATTCGACGTCGAATAAAACGAAGCGAATGGCTACGAAATAAAACGGTTCCGCGTGTGCAGATGTTAGATACCTCGGAGATAGTTTCGTGCTGATATCGTACACAAGTCGGGTTTGATTATCCTCGGAATTCACGGAAGTCCTGACGGAGGGAGATCTCGCGCGATCTTCCTTGCGTTGCATTTCAGCTTGCGGATCGATCCATCATCTCAGAACCTCTCTGGGCGCCCGTTTCGTGTTTACCTTTCTCTCTGTTCTGTATGTATCATCGATCGCCCATTTTCCCCGCGTTTTGTTTGCTCCGCTGTGTGCCATTTTCCCTTATTACCTTCCGCATACACGCCGACGCGGCGGGCGCGTTTCGCGAGACAGTCGCGTCGCCAGTCACTCGATTTCTCTATTTTCGCGGGGCGCGGTGCATCGCGATGTACGAGGTCGCTCGTGCGAACGAGCATATAGGCGACCTGGGACTACGAAATGCCAAAATCTCCTCGACTTACACGCATCGCTTCGACTAGGAACGAGAAAAGCTACCTCGTGGGACTCGTCGGCGACGAAGCGCAGAATTTCGAATTACGATCATTCGCTCTCCTCGCACCCTTCCTACCCCGCGCGCTCCTTCGCCGGTCCGATTTCACATGTACAAATAACGTTTCGCTTGACTTTATTTCAGTTATATTCGCATCGCGAATGTTTCTCCGTAAATATTGAACAAGATTTCCTATTAACATTTAATTCGTCATACTTAATTCAATAGAACGTTTCGAATACGCGATGATGAGACGACTGGTCCGATTTAAAAATGCACGAGCTCACGAACTCGTATCCGGATATATATCTCGTAAAAATTCGACCTGAAAAATAAATCCTGCACTCCTCGGCGAAAATTGCGGTCGATTGCATAATCTGATATGCAACGAAACACTCGCGTCGAAGATCAATCTTAAATACAAAATGTATCTTTTTTAAGGAATATTGCAAAAGTATCCTAATTTTAAGAAAATCTTACTTCATTGCCTAGTAATTTCTGTTATATTAAGCATTTTTAATCCATGACTTGTTAAAAATTGTCTCGTATCCATTTTACGTAGGTATCTACTTTGTGGACAAGGTCTAAGGGGAGTCTATTTCGCTGTCTTTCATCCACTTAAGACACAGGGACACGGATCCCGGCGAGAACTTCTTTCGCCGGCCATCTTCCCGAATAAGTATTTTACGAGACGCCGAAATTCGCACCGAGGCGCCGATGGAAGCCAGGAAGAAAAGTTTACGACGTGACACGTGTCGCGCATGACAAACCACGGCGAACACGGGCCTATCCTCTCCATTTTCTTTTGTACAACTGCCTGTCTTTCCCCCGGTCCTCGTTCCTGCATAATGCATAATACCGATGACTTCTCGCCCGGGAGGGAATCTCATTGAGATTATATATAATTTAAATAAATGCCGTGCGTCTCTCCTAGTCCCCCGTTTGACGAAAATTTGTTTCTTGCATTTCTACATATAGATTACATAAATCGTGAAAAAGGTTGAGAAATCTTATTTTTGTTCTGCTTTAAACGTGCGCGAATAACCAAACGCAATCAAAATAGTTACGTTAACAAAATTTTATAAACGTTTTTATTAAACATTTTGCATCGTAAGATTTATTTGTATGAGAAAATAAGTGCATGTTTATATTCCTGACAAGGGAGAAGGATGCAAATGTGTAATGTGATGTACTTAAACGTGACACTTGTGAGAACATCATTGTTACGGCGCACGTGCGGACTTAAATTTCTTGCTGCCATGGTCGGCTGGCCGACTTAATCACGTTGTGATTAACGTTGTACAATGATTAAGCGCTATCGACATAATGTCGTTATATCATGTATCACATTGCGATCGCAATAATTTGCCATATTGGACGTCTTTATAAAAAAAAGTGAAACGCGAATTATGTCATACTGAATGAATGTTGAGTTGAGTCGCCTCATTAACAAAATTTCGTTTAATGAAGCGATAAGTTTCAATTCTTCCCTCTCATTTACACTTCTCGTGCCTTCACCGCTTCCCAAAATAACAGGAACGCAAAATAACCGGGTGTAAACCGAGTATAAATTGAATCGTAAGATAAACTGAAAATTGGATGGCCATATCCGTCCGTCAAAAAAATTGCACAACTGGCATTTTTACACAGCTGAAATAATTCAAATCGATACAGTTGTGTGGTGCTATTTAAGGAAAATGATTTTCAGTGTCCTGAATACGTCAAAAATGTTAAGCTGGCATTTTAAATAGCTCTCTAAATAATTCACGTAAAATTAAATCGACCGATCTATTTCGGGCGCACACATTGCACCGTCGCGTCGGATTTGGCCGCCGCTTAGCAACGGACGAAAATTTTTGGCTCACGTCGCTTCGCGAAAGATAGTCTCCCGTCGCGCTCGTCCTGCTCCGGGCTGCGCAAGCCGAGGGGAGAGGGGGGGTGCACTGCATCGGGGGCACGTTTCGACGGGATCTCAAGGTGGAATGCAGAAATGTGTACGTGGCTTCAAGTTAGCATATAAATGAAATTCGCCACGACTCGTAGAATGTCAATGAAAGGCAAGTCTCTCGCGGATGTGCGCGGCGCGGCGGCGTGGCTGTGTGTCGTCGGCTGTGCGCTTTTACTGTGTGTATGGGAGAAAAAGGCTGGTCAAAAACGCACGGCTGAAATGACTCTGGGTACAAAATGCGAATAGATCCATTCTTCGCGGATGGAATATCCGACAGCCGCGATATCCGTTTCCGACGGGTTTGTCGAAAATTCGGAAATTTTTGTGAACCAACATCTTTGATAATTCGCTCCTCGACTTTAATAAAAACCGAGGCAAACGCCATATCGTGTCAAATCCAATTTCCTGCAGCCAACCAGAGGAAAATTCGCGCTTGCATTACGCGCATATATCGCGATCGTTTATTGTTAATTGAGTCGACGAAGCGCCAAGCGGGACAGTCGATATCCTGTTGGCGGCGCGACGATACGATCCGGCATCGTCGGCGGAATGCGAACGAGCCACGAGGTTTTGTCGGCGAAATAACGTGTCCGGCGAAATATCCGTACGTTAGGAGAAGCGTCGCGCAGATGGACGGACGCTGCCGTTATACACGGGAAACGATTTCGACGTGTCCGCCTTTTTCCTTGTGTGTCCTGAGCGAACGTGAGGTCTCCGATGGATTCCTATTATTCGAGGCGCGTATCCGCGCGCGGAGAAAACCGACTGTCATTAAAAGCGACAGCTGTCGATTAGATTGGGGGCGGCTACGCGGATCGAACGGTAATTCCGTTTTCGATTCTCCCGCGGAAAGTGGAGAATTAAACCGCGCAACGCAAAGCGTTTCACGTAACGATAAAACACCTTTTCGCTGTAGTATGTATACGCTTTTCACTATAACTGTATCATTTAAGTCCATCCATCAAATCAGGGCGTGATGGATGAGTGGAGTTAAACATTCAACATGGTTCTTTTTAAGAAAGGAGAGACAGACTGGAATTAAAACGCCTGATGTTGCTGTGATGATGGTTAAAAATACCGAGAAGAAAATACCACATGTTCAAATAAAAGATGTTCCGCTGTTCCAGTTTTGGAACATCAGGATAATTGATCAACGAAGACGAGAGAATTCAAATATCATAGTCTATAATATAATAGTCTAGAAATATTATTATTAATTAGACTAAAGATAAAAAATTCTAATTAATTATACAAAAATGATTACAACATTATCGGATGTAGAGATTTCATTTACGATATATAAATATGCTAAATAGCGCTATAAGACGAAGGCTGAGTCATTATAAGTTTAAACTAGTCTCAGCGTGACCATTATCGTCATTAAATTAACGAATTAAATTCGACGCGCGCTTCTTATACTATGTGCAGCTGCAATTAAGAGTCTCGGAGCTTTAAGTCGAGAAGTGTCAAATACAGCCCGTGCATAATTTTTCTTGTGTCGCGTTCTGGCGAGAAACTTCTGGGCGTGGAAAAACAATACAACGTGTTCATACGTTAATTGCAATTGATATGCAATTGTGAGAATTATATGTATAACATTTCTCTATAATTTTATCGATTGCAATTAATGTTCCAAAAAATGGACGCGAAATAAATGTTACATCTGAGAAATAGAGATCTTACATTCTTACTGCACGACTGTTCGCAGTAGTGCAATGGACCCGAAGGGGCAATGTTCTTTTTGTATTGAGTTTAATGCGCACCGAGTGCCGTTATCGGACGCATTCGATCCGGGACTGCGGGTGTAATAGCAATTAAGGTGCCAGCGATGGTCGATCGAGTCGTGCCCGTCGCGGCTGTCTGACCCAAACCGGCCTTTTCCACTGCGCTGCGACCGTTAACGCGAGGTAATTCAACGAACGGGACGGAGGAATTTTGTATCGACACAGCAGCGGCGGCGTGTAAGCGTACGATCGACGAGTTACGAGCCGGTAGTACGATCGATTCTATCGCGTTACATCGAGACTAACGGAGACGAATGGCGCGGCCGTGGAGAGACGTCCGGACTTTTATCCTCGCCGCGCAAATAGCAGCTTATCGAGTGCACGGGTATCGTAATTTTCTGCTCGCTGATAAACGAGCTCGAATTAGGGAAACAGCAGGAAATGTATGATGTACGAGCGGCGTAGATAAATCGCCTTTCATCGTTAAAAATCGACCTTATATTTGACAAATAGCGTGAAATTAAAAGATAATGGTAAATCTAAATATAAGTGATATAAGTCTAAACGTAATAGAAAATTCAAATGATTACGAGAACAAATTTTTCCTCTTTTTCTTTTTCAACCATCAATTTGCTCGTCTTTTAATCATCGGGGATTATATCCTGCAAAGTATCTTTTCTCAAGCGTAACATTTTCTTTTACGAGCTAGCATGACGAGCGCAGCCGTTGATGGTATTCCCGCGTCATTAAAATTTAATAAAGACATCAAAAATGCTTCCGTCTCTCCACCACCTCCGCCCCCACATCGAATATCGCATTCAGGATAACGGGCTGCGATGGTTTTCGTCGGTTCGGCGCTGACGCCTCTCCTCGCTCTGCCGCTGGGGTTCTGAAAATGGCTTAGACTGGAATTTAAGCGCGGCCAAATAAGCTGCCCGTTTCAGGGCAGCGGTCGTTCCCGGATAATGCGATTTATCGGCGTTCTGCGCAATGCAGCGAAAACGGGCGATGAATATCCGAACGGAGATCGGGTGCGAGGGGAGAGAACGGGAAAGAGAAAGAGGGGGAGGAGGGAGGGAGGGAGAGAGCGGGTTGAGCTACCATAGAATTGATCGACGAAAAGGAGAAATTCGACCTCCGAGCCATTTTCGTACGAAGCGTGTACGCCTCGAGCTCCTATCGTGCGATATCTTCGAAGAATGCATTTCGTGCAGCCTTCGTATAATGAACACGGTTACTGTCCTATTCCTCTCGAATTTTCGCTGTGTCGACTTTATTAGCTAAATATATTAAGCCTTTAACGTAAGAGCGAGGAATTAATTGAAACGTTGGAATTCATTATTAAAGATAATAACAATAAAGTATTTTTGATATCACATTTATAAATTTGCATTCTTATTCTTTCCTCTGTAAAATACTTAAAACGTCGCAACATTATGGATAACTATAAATTATTCGAGATGATTAATATAACAGTTCGACATCGCTGTTATTCCGTCATTCATCATTATTAACGTCAAATATCGCGAAAATGTAACGAGAAGCATGATTTCTACTTTCCGAACATATATATTCACGAAGGGCAACGCACATTTGTACAATATTGCAGCTTAATTTAATTCGTGCGCGAGAGAGCGGAAAAGCGCTAGTTATCTGCCAGTTTCTGCCATTTATTATTCACGAGTTAAGCGAGTCCGTGATACTTCTTTCCCGTGACGCCATGGCGCAATACAAGCACTTTAATAACGGCGTTGCCTGCTCGTTTCTCCTTCTCGCTCTCTCTCTCTTTCTCTCTCTTTGTCTCTCTGCTCTGTTTGCACGGCCCTGCGGAGCGACAGAGTACAGCCGATCCCGTGCCTACACCCGACCCATTTGCATAAAACAGGTCGCTATTTATCGCCTCCTTGGAATAATGAAACTTTACCAGAAGCGATTCTGTCGCGTGCGCCTATTCTGTGGAACTATTACAGAGTATTCGCCGGCACGATTCGTCGTACCAAATGCGAAGGAAAATGCGGCCATGAAAGTAACACAGTCGATTCGATGGTGGAAAACAATTTGCCGCGTGCATTAGTAGGTACGTTTCGAGATACATCCGCTACAGCATAAACGAAAAATGCGAGAAATGTTCCTGGAAACTATATCGAGTTAATTGCATATCGGAATTAAGAAGAGCTGCAAAAACTTAAAAGGTTTTTACACGTATTAAATGCACTACGAAAAGAAAATCCATAATCGTCCTGGTTATTTAAATTTCGATTTTTAGCTCATAAAATGATGTAAATGTGCTAATACGCGGACGAGATTCACGAAATGACCGCGATGCATTTTGCAGCTCGCTCGAGCGGGGCTTTTCGAGCGAGGTTAAACGAAACATCGACGGAACATTTCGTTGGCCTCTCAACGACGGTATTTTAATAACAAGCTCCTCCATCCACGTTCGGTCTCTCGCATGTCGTTCGTAGTACACAGTACAGTTGCGCGCTACGCCATCGCTGAGAGAGAGCTGCCCGTCTCTCTCTCTTTCTCTCGCGACGATGTCCCGGCGATTTGCATGAAATTGGAGACCCCCCCCCAGCGAGGCCGGCACGTATACGCCGATCTCTCGTTAGAATGGAAATCGCGGATTGAAATTTTCAGCAGCGCACAAACACCGACGCGGCCGTACACGCCATACACGGTATAGATACCGTGCACACCGTGTTTCGTGCACGGTTCACGCGGCCCAGCGATCACCGACCGATACGACTCGAGTTGCACATTTTCGAGTACCTACGCCCCGAAGAATAAAATAGGTCTAGCCCGAATAAGATCTCGGCGAATCTGATGCGTCGAATTTCCCCGACATCCCCGATAGGCGCCCCTAATCCGACCCGCGTCTATCGACTCCACGTTTCGCCCTGCGGGAAGGGACTGAAAAAACTGTTCAACCGCGTTCCTTCCTTCGAACAAGAACTCCGAACAAGAACTAAATCTGCGCTCTCGAAAAGTGACTGCGCGCTTCCGATCGTATAAAAATTTCGAGACCGAACGTTATGAAACGTAATTTCAACGCGGTGCATCGCGACGTAACGACACCATGTGATACGATCCAATTAATATTAGAGCACTCGTGTGATACAGTTTTGTCAGTCGAGTCGCGCATTTATATGCGCGGAACGTAAACCAGGGAACATTCTGCTGTAATTTCAACCGCGCGTATGTCTCGCACGGCTTAGAAAGTCATTGCTGCGACAGAAAATATAAATGCGGTATCGATTTTACATCCACGGGAATACGCGCGACACGATGTTACGGTGAATAGTTATATATACGTTCTCACCGTGCAGCTTCGACTGCATTACGTCTCCGACAATGTTCCCATTTGTACGGCATATTGCCGAAGACGTATTCAATACCAGATGCAGATACCCGAATCGAATAAAATGTATCTGATGTCGCACGATTCCGCGAACCGCGATATCAGTTCTGTTACTTCGTCGCAGTTCAAAAAATCCTTCTCATTTAATTTCGTCCATAACCGAATATAAACCGGGCGAAAAGGTTACAGTATATTTTTATTTAAGCACAACGAGAATAAATTGCCAATTTATCATGTGCAACTGACAAGATTCGTTCCGGATAGAGAGACGGGGGGTAGGAGGGAGATCGATAATCCGTAATGATCGTTCGATCTGCAACCGCGAATAGCCCACGCGTTGAAACTTTTATCAACTACCGAGCGTAGGCGACGTGGAGTCTCTACATAAATTCACCGACGTATACGCCGGTGCATGTGCAGGCACCGGGGGACGCCGCATTATTTATATGCTCGCGTTCGACGTTATGCCGGAGGTAGTCGCGGCCATAAGCTCGCTCGCGTGTATCTTCTCGTAACTGCCGCTCGCAAACACACACACACGCGCACACACAATTCCACAAAGTGGGGTCTCTTATGATCGCGCGCGGACTTTCGAGCTCGTTGCCCCGAATGTGACACGTATACCTTAATAGTACGGCGTTTACCTCCGTGGTCTTACTTTATACCGTGGAATCTTGCCTGATATGTCGCGTGTCGCAAATTCGGCTGCGCTTTCCCCGTTCCATAAATTTATTGAAATTTCCGGCCGCTATTTATCGACATATATATCCGGCTGTGTGCTGTCTCTCTATCCCGGGCGCGCTGTCGCTCGCGTTGCCGCTCGGTCTGACTATTTATCGATTCGTACCACTTCCATCGCCGCGGATTCATGCGCGATGAATAAAAGAGAGGAAGAATGACAGGCACAAATATGATCTCGACCTCGCCAAGAGCCGGGCGAACGTTCACGTCGAATATCCAGGCGATTTTTATCACGACGGCGCCCGTGGCAACGAATTGAATTTGATTTTAAGAATTTAATAGCAGTCCGCCTTAATCAAACTACCGGAGCAAAAATAGTTTCTTTTTATTCGTGAGGATTCAATTCGCGACTTCGATATAAACAATTTATACGTATATCTCGGACTATATATGATCAATTTTAGCTGGTTCACTCGTCTCAAAGAGATAAAGATAGAAACCGTGAAGCCGTTATATTGAAAATCTTTAGTTATATTGAAAGCCGTTGTATTGAAAATCGACGAAACGTAACCGAGTTTATTCCGGTCGTTTCGACCCTCCTCCCTCTTATAGTTTACTCGTGCGACTTTGAACGCGTGATCGACGGGATGAAATTTCAAGACTTCGGTTCGGGGAGGAAGATAAAGACAGCCAGGAGCTGTCGTTGGGGGTACGTTGCAGGTAACGACGTTAGGAGATTACGGCGCGGCGTTGACAACGGCGACATAGTCTATCATAAATTTCCAGCTCGTATACTCAGCCAGACAGGACGTGACAGGCTTGTGGATATTACGCGCGAGTGCATAAAAATTCTAGAGTGCGTCGCGTGGGTCCTAGATTCAATCGCGTCTTAAAAATGACTTCTTTAGAGTATATCCCGCCCTGTTTGGAGCAAACGCAGTACATTCTGTATATCATTACGTATCACCTATTATGATAATTTGATGATATTTAAATTATGTAAAATAATGCCGTCTCTAATGATGTATTTATAAATTTGCATCAAATTCGTACTTTTGTAAGTTTTAAGAAAAACCTTAATAAAAATAATATTTATTATGTAATTAAAAATGTTGTAATTAAATATTTTATAAAATTCAAAGAGGAGAGATGTATTTCTATCAGCGCGTGCATCGGGAAACCATTTATCGGCCGCCAACGAGAGAAAAAAAGAGAAAGAGAAAGAGCGAGAAAAAGAACGTGACAGAGCTAACAGTACTCACCCTAGGTTATGGTTGTCCGTGTTGTCGGGAGCGTCGTCCGTCACGGAATCCTGCGTGAGGGGGCCCTGAGTGACGTCCACCCCCATACTGCCCAAATCCAATGTGGCGTAGGTTCTGCGTGCCTGCACCCTCGTTCCACCGCCCCCTCCCCCGCCGCCGCCGGTCACCTCGCCACTTCTGCCGCTACTGCCGACCAATTCCTGATATAATTCATCGTACAGAGAACTGCCGTTTCCATTGCTGTTCAGAGCATCGTCCAGCCGAGCTGGATCCAGATGGTAGTTGGGATTTTCGAAGGAGAGAAGGCCGTTTTCTGGAAAACAAAGAGACACATCTTGTTAGAACAGATGTTCCAAAATTATCTGCAATATGTAATATATTAGAAACGTATATTACATTTCTATAATTTTATCGGATATAAATAAAAATACTTTGCCAGAAAGGATCCACATTTTATTACTTTTACATGTGCCTGCTTAACTGTTAAATATGCATGGAAACGATCGAAGATGTATTATCGATGCAAAATGCGCCCCGCTATAACGACGAGGAAATTAATTATTCAGACGATTTTCAAGGCAATTCTTACGATAATTTTCATCAATCACGCAAATGGAACAACGGAGAAATAAAACATAAAATACACGACGAAACGAATAATCAATGAAGAATAGATATCGCGTTTTAGAAATCTCTGTTGTAGCGGTTCCAACTCGTGACGACTTGGAAGCAATTGTATCGTGTATTCATTCGTAGAAAATTATAGGCATCGATTTTTCGGGAACGCATGCGTATAAGTTACTCTCGCCGTTCCCTCTCGCTGACGTGACTGCACGTGATAATAAGCGGTCCCGTTTTCTCGAGGAGAGCATTATTACTTCGCGGAAATCTCGAACGGCCCGGCCCCGGTTGTTTTCGCGTGCCGGCGCAACGCCACGTCACGACCGCGCGGACGGTTTCGCGCAGCTTTAAATACCGACAGATAACGCGAGCGGCCAAAGGTCAAGGCTCCGGGAGTTATGGCAGACCGTGATAGCAGATGCGATCGACCGGAGCTGCCGGTGCATGCCGTGAGACATGTCGCCATAAAGGTCGGCTTGATACACGGTATCGATACGCGACCGACCGTCTCCGATATCAGAGTAAACGCCGGCGCCGGTTTTAACGTTACGGAATTCAGCGAGATCGGATGTATTTCACGTCGAGGAATCGAATTTCCGATACCGCGAGCATCAAGAAATTGAGAGCCGCTCGCCCGAGAAAGCGGAGCATGACAAATGTTTGAAGTTCGGCTGTGCTTTTCGCGAAGAAAAACCGGAAGGTCGAATACCCCGAATCGGAATCCAATTTAAGTTCGCGCTAATCTATCGCAGCGGCGATTACGCGTAAGAAAGCTTGTCGTTCCGAGATTGTCCAAGACGATCGAGGTATTATCCGAACGCGGCGAGAGAGAGAGAGAGAGAGAGTAATGGCACGAACGTTAAAGCTTTAAGCTCGCCCGGGATAGATAGATAGCCAAGTTAAATACTGCAGTCGCGGTTATCCGATATTCCGACTATCTTTGCGGTAACTCGCACGGAATACTAATAAAATTTATTCAGCGCGGTTAGTATTGGCAGAGTACACCTCGCTCGTTAATATAGAGCTCTCGGGCCGCAGGAATTTACATCACACAGCCATTATGATTGCTCATACACGTCTGGTATAATTGTCGACCAAATACAACCAAAAATCCACAAATAGCTTTTCGACTGATACTAATAGAGAACACATTTCGCGTGCAGAATCGCTAGTTTCACAGAAACATCTTCGTCAAAGACCATTCTCAAATCGTTTGTCACCAAACGCTCGTTATACGCGCAACCATAATTCAATTCAACGATCTGCCCGATCGATGTTCACGCTCTCGCTACTCACTGATAATCCTGAGAAAGACAACAACGGTGAGAACGGCGTTGTACAGGAAGCGACAAAACGAGTCCATGCTGGTCTGACGGCTGTCATGTTGGCGGAAAAGCTCGGCCCGATACTTGGCGATACTCTCGCAAAATAATCGGCTAAGGATGGCTTATCGATGCGCTATATCGGCGAGCGCGCGCGAACAAACGTGCAAGAGCTCCAAGTTTCCGAATCTCTCCTTGGCCTCCTTTGTCCCTTCCTTCCTTCCTTTCTTCCATCCGCGACTCTCCTATCTGCGTCTACGTCTACCCGTCTCGCTCGCGCCACCCGCTATTGATTCGACCACCGTGAAGCCTAAAGCTTCCCCGCTTTCGAAAGGAACTTCTTTTTCGTCGGAGCTGGGACTCGCGGCGCGAAGCTGATAGGCCAAACTAAAAATACTGCAGTGTTTCGTCCCGCTTCAAACTCCCGATTCTGTACCTGAGGAACGGCGAGATTTAAATCTAAAAAGTCGATTCTTTTTTATTAAATATAAATATCGGAGTCCGATAATTCTGAATCTAAAAGTCTAACTTTTACGTTCCGGATAGAAAATTCTGCGGCTCGGAAAAGGAAGCGTGCAACTAGCTATAAAATCGCAGACAGATACGCCGAACGTGAATTTGCGGATGTTCATTCAGTCCGCGTTCGCCCGGCATCGTCAATAAACACCATAGTTTCGCATTTATGGCAGACGCGGTCGCGACGTAAATACCAATCACGAATCTGCGATTCGAGAAGCGGACGGGCAATGAACTCTCATCATGCGCGTTCGATACGTTCCATCATTCAAACAACGTTCGCGCGTACGTAACGATCTTCCCTTTTATTTTTTTCGAGGGTCGGGTTAGCGTACGGTCACACAAAAAAAAGCCTATTAACTTGTTGCACATGAAACGGCGCTAAACGAGTTTTACGCGGTGAAAAATACGTACTTCCTTCGTGGGAGTTAATATAATGTCGAAAAAAGCGGAGTTTAACTGATCACTTATTTTAATAGATTAATTGACGCCGCTCGTTTCGTTTGCAACAAAGTGACGAGAGACGCCTCCTCGCTGATCGATCAAAGCTAAAATTAATGGCCTTGTTACTTTGAATTTTTTTTTGTTCGACGAAGCGCCAGCGTGTTAGCAACGTTTTTCGTGAGAAGTTAATTAGTCGATTAAAGAGTAAAATATCGTATTTTTTGATAGCTTAATATTATCGTTTAATTTTCGGGAATAGCGAATTGTTTGTGCAATTCGTGCAATATTATTCAATGTTAAATTTGTTATTCATTTATTGGAATGTCACAAAGCCCGGGGTGAGTCTTTTTACAATGTATTAAAAAACGATTAAATTGAGTAATTATTTTATAACGCGCGTTGTGTGCTCCAACACCGTACTGGTAATTACAGTAATTAATAAGAGAGTGCTCTATAAAATTTATATTTACGAACAACTGTACGCGCGTTATACGAGTTAAACAGAACTGAAAGTTTAATTACACGATATTTTATGTGATGTACTATCATTTAACAACTCGTTTATAAAATAAAACGTATTTGTAAGCTTACACATACCCCGCCTGCGGCGTTATATTAAAAAATACTCTGACGTAAAATTTTATTTTTGACTGCATCAATTTATAAAAAACACTGTACTTTTTGCACACAGTACTTCTGCCCGCGGATACAATTAAACTTCTATTTATAAAAATCGGCACGAATTTTTTTTTTCCGAAAGTTCGTTAGCGTTTGATGAGGTTTGTAATTTGCGTGAAATTTAAAAGGAGGCCGCGTAATAAAATAAAATCGAAGAAAAAGGGCAAATGAATGAGCGAAAGGGCCGACAAATTGTCTGGCAACGACATTCCGCCACGTGCTCGCGTTAAGCCCGGTCTACATAAGCCGCAGTTCGCAAAACGCAAGACACACATAACTTCTATACACAGAGATATTAGATTGACATGTGTAGACTGTGCGTGTGTTTTGCGAACTGCGGCCTATGTAGACCGGGCTTTATAGATACGTGCGAGTGCGGGCGACGACTTCACTCCACTGAATGCATCTCGTTATTTTTGTCATGTGAAAATCTTGGCTCGCGGGAGGGGGCCCGCGGGGAAGGTCGAACGGCGGGATGTGTTTTAAAGTTCGAGAGCACGTCCGATGCACGGAGAGGAGCTGAGCGAAAAGTATTAAGGCGACTGGCGGAGGAAGACTCTGAAAAATACCCTACGTGCTCGTTAAAATCCCATCTTAAAAAATCTCTCACGTGGCGCAACCAGACGCGCGTTGTGTCTGAAGGAGAGACGAATAAAAAAGAAGATGGAAATAAAAATTGTCCGCTTGGACGCGTTTAACGAGTTCCGTAATGCAAGGAGCTTCCTTTTGGATAAAATACTTTATCACATATATTTTTTAATCCACTTTTTCGCATGACTGTTCTCTCTTTGAAATACTATCTTCTTTTGCTATAAAAAAAAAAGAAAAACAATAACGTAACCCATGGAGGATATAAAAAGATTATTTTGGAAATATTTCAGAATATTTTTGCAACAATCCTGTGTGTTGAAAATTCGAATTTTACGCATGCTATTAAAAATGGAACTTAAATTACACGAGTGTTAAATTTCCGACTTTTACGTGCACTTTTCATCAAAAGTTTGCTTATTTCCAAGTTTGAGAAAAAAATGGAGAATTGAC
>NW_020222963.1:0-3299 GCF_003070985.1 Temnothorax curvispinosus | reverse complement strand
GGCAGGGACAGCGGGGGTTAAGATAGAATTTAATAAACTCGTCGAAAATCGCGTGTGTCATCTTCAAAGGAAATAACTCGCGCGCTAATTAGGGACACGGGGGAAAAAGGGGGGGAGAAAAAGTGAAAATCATTTAAGCAATATAACGAGTCGGAGCTTCAAGATAAAAGTGATATCTCACGAGCTATCTGCATCGGGGGGTCAGATGTGCCTCCATCAAAGTAATTGAGGGTTAACAGAATTGATTTCGGACGAAATGATACCGGAGGCCTCGTATAAGCATTAATAGAGGCGAAGGCTGTGCGAGGAATCGAAACGCTCTTCGGGAAGTCTTTAATAATCGTTCCCCGTTTAAACGATTAAAAGTTGCTCTTGCAGTTTAATCAATTATATATTATTTGTTACGCGATTTCGATGCGATTAATAATAAATATGTGCGGGCGCGGCGTGACGTTGCGGGAAAAATACATAACGAAGAGCGTTATTCCCCATAATTTATAACTCGTCCTACATCGCGGCTAATTACGTGCAACGTGCAACCAATATTGCAACCTCAGAAACCGAGGGAAAAGTTCATTTTGTCACCGCGGATTATTCTCTCTCCCTCTCGCTCTCTTTTCTTCGCTCCTTTCTTCTCTATTCTACACAAAAATGCGGAAAATACGTTTGGAAAAACTATACACGTTTGCTCCGACCGAGACATTAATCATCATTCCCCCCTCCCCCAATCGTACTTCCTGCTTAACGAATCTTATCTCCCCTGTTTTATTATCTAAAACGCAAATGTTTGACTACGCGATGTGCGAGTTAATCTACCGTTATAAATAAATACTCCAGAATCAACGAGCGATATCGACGTATCTCTCCCATTGCTTTACTTCGAATCGAAGGGCTAGGAACAGCGTTTCCCCGATCCCTCCGAGTTTCCGAGGGCACCACGGCTCCGGCACCGGCGGCCTGGCAACAAGAGCGACGGCAGCCGCAACGGGTCCATTTTCCCTCGACGACTTTTAACCGTGATACTCGAACGCGAAGTGCGTTCTCGTTACGCGCGCGAACTCGATTTGCGCGGATTCGATGGTGCGCGCGCGATCGACGAAACAACGGGAGGGAGGAAGAAGGGTGCGCGCAAATCAATTTATGCGAATAGGATTCGCCGGCGCCGTCGGAGAGCGCGACGCCGCACCGCTGATCGAATCGCTTCGACGTTTTCGAGGCTGAGAGAGCAGCCCGCGCTCGCATCTGTTATAAACGCGATCGAGAGGAAGAGAGGGATAGAGAGAAACAGAGAGACACACACACACACACACATACAGAGAATTCGTGGGAAAGTCAGGGATTCCGTTTGAACGACGAAGCGCCACGCCGCGCCGCGTGCAACGGGGACACCCTATATATGTACAATATTATTTACGCACGGCGCGACGCGCGGCGGGCGCGGGGGCCACGATGGACCGTGAAAGCACGGCCCGGGGGGAGACCCAAGGGTGGCAAACGGCGAACAAGGGGCGGGAGGAGGGGGGAAGGGGCTGAAAGAGAGGAGAGAAATCAACGTACCTTGGACTGTGATGCCGAACGCCGCTAGCAGGAGCAACCGATCGATCAATCCGCGGCACATCTTCATTAATGTATCCGAGGGCTGCCCCCGTCGCGCGTCGTACCCTTTTTCTTCCCCGTCGTGCCGTCCGAGACGATCTCGCACACACGTATACGCACACACAAAATCAAAACGGAGACGAGGTGGTGAGGGGGGAAAGAAGGCTGGAGGATCGAGGCACCCGGGGCGCCGATCAACACTCGCGCGTCATCGGCTGACGACGACGACGATCTCGTTAACGACGAGTCGATCTTCTCTTTCCTCTTCGACGCCACACGCTGACGGACGAAAACGGACGGTTTCCTTCTTCTCTTTTTTTCTCTCTCTCCTCTTCTTATTTCCGACGCACCACAGAACACACTCCGCGAATACTTGGCGCCGCGTTCACGCGCGGCCGCGCGCGCGCACGCACGCACACGCTTTTCACGCGCCAAGGGGGTTATCGATATATATATGTATGCGCGTCGCCGTTGAATCCGCCGGCGGTGGAGGACCCGTCGCTTACTTCAGGCGGATCGCCCGTCGCGGCCGCCAGTCCGCGGCCGCGTCTGCCATTGCACGGGGATGAGAGCGGCGGCGAATATCCATTCCCCTCCCCTTCCTATCTCTGCGTAGTCGTTACGTCGTATATCCGTTATCGATAACGCGGAAACTGATTAACTCAACTGCTGCTGGCGACGGCCCGGTGAGGGGGAGGGGGGTGAGCGTTCAGCGTGAGCGGCAAACTCTTCGTCTCGCCGTCTGCGCGCTTCGTTGTCGTTAGCCGTTACGGCGAGAGGGTAAAAGTCGCGCTCGCTTCGTCCTCACGGGTTGATCGATGCGCGCACCGCGCCGCTGACAACGCCGTCGCTACGACGGCGAGTGTCCATTCCTTCCTACGGGGAGCCGACGAAAGCACCGCCGAGGGGGGAGAATAATCCGACTCCGAGTCTCTCGCGCGCGCGGTCGGTCGGTCGGCGCGGCGTCAACAGTCGCGCGCGCGCCACTGCCCCGTCCGATGATCCATCTCGCGGGCGCGGGGGAGAGCGCGGCGATCCTCGATCGAAGCGAGAAAGAGAATGGAGGGGGGGGAGGAGAGCGACGGCACAGGGTCGCGAACGAGCGAGCGATGGCCCGGTCGATGGTTTATCGCCGCTCGAATGTCACTCGAAACGAGCCAGGGGAACGGCCGTTAAATCCCGCGGGGACGTCAATCCGGACGGCCGCGGACGTCCATCGCCCGCGCGTGTCACTCGTTTCAGGTAATATAGCGGTTGCACGAAACGTGTCTCGCGTCCTCGGGGCGCCGCCGCGCCGGTCGCTCGCGCGAACACGAAAACAAGAGGGAACGTGGACGCGGTGGCGAACGGCGGGGAATACGAACGTTGACGGTACCACCGACGCGAAGGCCGATCCGCGACTGGAGCGCGGCTACGCAAGCGCCCGTGTATTTAGCGCGCCGGTCAGCGCCACCTGCGCGACCGGA
Organism: Temnothorax curvispinosus; assembly: GCF_003070985.1. Classification (NCBI taxonomy): domain Eukaryota; kingdom Metazoa; phylum Arthropoda; class Insecta; order Hymenoptera; family Formicidae; genus Temnothorax; species Temnothorax curvispinosus. The sequence goes on along the minus strand of NW_020222963.1, from coordinate 237 downwards.
GAGAACTAAACCCATGCTCATGTATACAGGGTGATCCTCGTGAAATGTTACGAGCGTTTTTCCCCGCGTGGAAAACTGTTGACTGTTAGAGGTGGAATTCTTTTTCGGTCATTTGAAATTCGTCGGGAGCTAGGTGTCTCGAGACGAATGCAGCTCCGTCGCCGCTGGATCCGCCGTGGAATAAAAAGCAAGCGTCCTTATTCTTTCAAATTGAAAGTGCTTTTTTCGAAGGTAAAT
>NW_020222962.1:0-2337 GCF_003070985.1 Temnothorax curvispinosus | reverse complement strand
GGGGGGGGGGGGGGGGGGGGGGGGGGGGGGGGGTTCTCTTATAATATTCCGCTACGTGCCCTACGAGCGGAGATATTGCGACGCAAAGTCCAAATAGGAAAATTTATTTTTAAGATACTCCTCCTCCTCCTAACGCCGCGATATATCTATCAGAGAAACGTCACTTTCACTTTTTCGCCGCTGGCGGCGCAGGTATCGCCAGTTTCGATATCGCGCGCGTATTTCGAAATTAGGTCGATAGACTTATCGGTCAGGAGGAAGATTTCTATTTAGGTAAATTAGATATACAGGGTGCTCCTGAATTCTTGGTACTTTTTTCATATTTAGATAGAGCGAGCCAAACTGAGTCGAAAAGTCATGTACTATTTTGCAATTTTCGCAATAGTTGACGAGTTATTAATGATTAAAAATCGCCGTATTAGCCCGCCCTCCGCCAAATCCTAGCGCGCGGCGAGTTGCGGCCGCCCCGCGGTCGGCGCGCGGGCAGTTGTTTATTACAAGCGGCGAGGATTTCGCACGAGCGGCGCGTAACGCCGGGCCCCTGTCCTAAGCGATGATAGTTTCTCTCCTTTTTTTAAATAGAAATAAAATTTTCTAACAACATAGAACATTTTTTTGTGCGTACGTATGTACATACGTGTGTACATGCATACAGGAAAATATCAATTGTGCTGCTTAAAAAAGCGATTACTCAATTTACTTTTTTTTTTTTTTTTTAGTAAGTAACGGTTGTCTTTAAGAAAGAATATTTTTTTGATAATAGTCTTAAAATGTACAAATTTTAGAAAGAGTCTTTATCATGTACTATGTATTCGAAAGAAGAATTTATACTCCTTCAAAGAACATAATAAAATTTTATCAAAGAAAAGTCAAAATAATAAATAAAGTAATATGAGGACCCTCGAGATTAAAATAGGAGAAGGCTATGAGGGTCAGACGCAGATCACAGTGCGTAATATCAGAAATAAGTGATTTATTCGTCGTTTTGATACATTACATCGATCCGTACGTTTCGGCTCAGTTTTGAGCCATCTTCAGCGGTAGTTACAGAAATTAAGTTACACGTTCTCCGTACCGTATGATGAGTTTACTGATTCAAAGTATCAGAAACATAGACCAATTGATCCATATCTGTAAATTTGTTCAATTAATGTTGAGATATTAAAAAGATCCCTTAGGAAACTCACCATTCGGTCTGAAAAACGTGGAATACAGAGCCATGTATACATAATGAATACTCTCTGCGATAAGACTTGACGATCTTATCGACACGACACATGCACAGCAATGATATGAAAGGTCTAAAAAATCCGTGTCATTTTGAGACGGTGTCAAATCGTGCTTTGTTATAATTCTCGCCGGTGTGTTGACCTACGACATGCCTCTTCTTGCAAGACCTTTCATATTATTGTGTGTCGTGTCGACAAGATCGTCAAGTCTTCTTGCAGAGAGTAGATATTCATTATGTACGCATGGCTCTGTATTCCATGTTTTTCAGACCGAATGATGAGTTTCCTAAGGGATCTTTTTAATACCTCAACATTAATTGAACAAATTTACAGATATGGATCAATTGGTCTGTGTTTCTGATACTTTGAATCAGTAAACTCACCATACGGTACGGAGAACGTGTAACTTAACTTCTGTAACTGCTGCTGAAGATGGCTCAAAGCTGAGCCGAAACGTACGGATCGATGTAATGTATCAAAACGACGAATAAATCAGTTATTTCTGATATTACGCACTGTGATCTGCGTCTCATAGCCTTGACTTCTCCTATCAAAATAATTAGCAAATTGAATTTTTGTTTTAATTTTATAGTCTTAACTAAAGAACTGAATAATTAGAATTTAAATTATTATTTATTTTAAGTAATATTATCAAGAAAACATTTTTTATAAAGATCATTGTTACTTAAAAAAAGAGAAAATTGAGTAATTGGTTTTCTTAGCACTAGAATGATATTTTTTTACGTGTGCGTATACGGCACGCCATTTTACTATTTAATATCATCATAAAAATTCTATCAAATTAAATCGATACTCAAAGAAAAGAAGTTATTATTATGTCTAGACATACTTATAATTTATCGAATTATTATTAAGCTATAATTGAAAATGCAGAATTACAATTACGTCTAGACAAAACATTAATTCTGAATTTATTTTACGTTATGACATAAAAAATTTTCGGGAATTAAAATTATGTACGTAATTGTAATTCCCGAATTTTACTTATGTACGCAATTTTAATACTTGAATTTCTATTATGTACGCACAATCGTAATTCTGGAATTACTTTTTTTCTTTTGGTAAGTAACGGGGTTCTTTAAGAAAG
>NW_020222961.1:0-1573 GCF_003070985.1 Temnothorax curvispinosus | reverse complement strand
AAAAAAACTAACTTTTGACATGTTTTCTTCAATCAAAAATAAAATATATCATCAACCTATCTATCTATCATTAAGCTTGGTGGCGTGTGTGATTTATGGTGCCACAGAGCAGTGGGTACCATGGTGTCCCGAATGCACTTAATATATAGAAAAAGGTAAAACGTAATAAAAAAAAATAAACGATATACGATTATCTGTAGTGCAGTAAAATGACAAAAGATGTTAGAAAGTTTTACCTAATTTTTAGTACGTGTATATTTTACTACAAAAACAATATTAAAACATTTCTAAATGGTTAAAAAGAAATTTACGCATCACGAAAACCATTTATGTCACGTGCGTCTCGAGACTACGGATTTTGATGACTGTCACCTTGATACGAAGTATGGGCAACGAAATAACTGTCACATGATACTAACTGAATCAACTTAAACATTCTGGATTACCCTAAACAGTCAATGACCCATGGTACCTCGTAGCTCATGGTGCCCCGGTCTCCCCTACATCCCACCAGCAACAACCCCGACTACAACGACGATTGAATCAGACATTCTTCCTGATCAGAATGCAGTAACGTGTTGTGCTTCTTTTGGCATCTTCGGCACGTTGAAGATTTACAAGCCGTCGCGTAGTGACCCTTGCTTAAACAGTTTATGCATATCTTTTTCGCTTTCACCTCTTTCATTCTGTCCGAACACGATAACTGTAGAAATTCCGGGCTTTGGAGCAGGCAGAGTACTGCTGGCCCATAAATAGTCGGGTAGACAGAAAAGGTGTTTAATGTGGCCATTCCTACGGGCTACGTGTCGGCGCCGTCGGCGGAGCCTCTATAGTATCGAGTATAATATTTTCTTTTTATTCAATAACATTATCATTAAATAAAAACTGTATCGAAGTAAAACATGTATTGGCATCTCAGTATGTTAAATTCAATTCAATTTATATAATCTCATTGTATCCAAAAAAATATGGTATACTATCATGGTTCATGCTATATTAGATTTTTTTAAAGATATGAAAAACTGTTTCTTAAAACAGTGTCTTTCTAAATTTAATTTTAAGATATATATTTATACATATAACTGAATTCAAGTCTGTATAGAAAGACCTCTATGAAACACTTAGCTCCAATTTTTTTTAAATACACTGTTTTTTAACTCGAGGCAAAAAATCGCGACATAATTAGCGCAAAATACTAATCTTTTATCTTTAATTGCAAAAAATTATATAATAGAAATAATATAGAAGTTTCATGTACCCTACTGATTAGAAATCTCCGGCCATGGAAATGAAGATCCAAGTCTATTCGGCTCCACAGAAACGACTAAAAATCGTATAAAGCGTCATTGCACATATATGCATGCCGCAGCTACGTTTTGAGGGAAAGATGCAAAAAGTGGGGCCACTGATTTTTAGACCACGTTCGACAAGATAACGCATCAGCAGTCTGTTCTATATCAAATTGAATGGAGATAATGTCGTCATTATACTCGTACTTTGATTCCATCGGTAGTTCGTTCGTCAATGAGTGCTGGACAAGCGGCTTGCGATCGCAAAATCTGTTCTTTTCAAT
>NW_020222960.1:0-7868 GCF_003070985.1 Temnothorax curvispinosus | reverse complement strand
CGACCGGCCGACAGAGGTCTCCACTCTTACTCCTGTCGACCCTTAAGGAGTTAGAGAATCCCCGTACTGGTGCGCACTCAGTGCACATTAAAGCCGTTGTACACAAATCAACGTAATGTGTATGTTTAATATAAACGGGTTAAATCATGAAATCCTCAATATTCTTTATTGCACTATTTGGTAAAATATATGTATTTATCAGTCGAAATATTTGCATTTTACTTTAAATATTAGAGATTAAATCAGTGTACAACGGCTTTAATGTGCACTGAGTGCGCACCAGTTCTGCCAATGAAAAACGCTATGAGACTGATGGGGTCAACCGTCTTTATCGACGAGCGATATTGCGATTCTCGAAGTATCGCAAGAGCGGAGCGTCGATTGGCTCCCGCAGTAATATTAGCTCCAATTACACTTCGCGCTCGCGCATTCGATTTCGGAGCAAGAGAGAGAAAAAGAAAGAGAGAGAGGGAGAGAAAGAGAGAGAGAAGACAGAAACAAGTGCAGAAAGTGCAGTTCGAACGAGCAGAGATTTAATATATAAAAATTAAGTTTAAAATATCGCAATATGTATCAATATCAAAGACGATACAACAAATGCATTGTTATAGGAAATATAATAGACAGCAGCTAATTACTCGGCAGCTGATTATTAAAGCGAGATATTTTAGGTTTTATTCATGCCGACGCGCGGATCTATCATCCCTCGAAATCCCTTCCTCTCGCCTACTGGGGAGCGAACGGCCGGGGGAACGGTCAACGGTGAGGTAGTGATGCGACATCGCGTTAAAAATAATCGATTCTCATAATCGATTAATTTTAGCAAAAAAGAATTTACGATTCGATTAATCGGACTAAAATGAATCGATTCTCAAATAATCGATTAAAAATCGGGTTCTTATCTAAAGATTTTGAAGCCATTAGACTGACTAATTATGATGTAAAAATTTAAATAAAGCACGATTAAGATCAAGAATTTGATTGCAATCAAAGGTTTTTAATAATAAAACAAATGTAATTGCAACACGCTATAAAATTTTTATTTAATTGCACATTCAATAAACTTAAATCATTGCTGTAGATGCAGTATCAATATCTATACTGTCTTCAATTACAAAATTATTTTCGGAGCATTTGCCTTAATTCGCATCTGGATAATTGCATCTCAATGTACGTCCCAATATTGGCTGAAATATATTTGCAAATAATTATTTTCAAATATATATTTTCACAGGAAAATATACATATACTTAAAGTCGTTATTTCCATTACTTGCAAATATATTTTGTTCGACACTACTGTACCGATACTACTATGTCACCTCATTAATTGGCGAATGCACGCAGACACACTCCTCGCATAAAAATAACATACAAACGTAATCTGAGATACTGACATTATAATTTAGTGCCTCTTTGTTAAAATTATGGAAGGTTACTAAAGTAATAACGAAAAAGAATTATTACATGTTCATCATAAAGTCGCGAAATTCTTTTACAACAGAATACCCCACTTGCACAAATTTGCAGTGAATACATTAATACGCTCGTTACCAAAATCGACTTATCAAGTACAAGTATAAACGAAGCAAAATGAAACTTTGAATAATAATAGTTATGGTAAAATGAATAATAGTTATGGCAAAATGAAACTTTGAATAATAATAATGTGGTATACGGGTGAGACGCCGCACCGCTGTGACTTAGGTCCAGTATTTTTTAGGTAGAGATCCTAGAAATATAATCTCCGATGCCCTTTTTCCAGTAATTCTGCTTCTTTTTGCGCTAATAATATCTCCAGCAGCACTAAATAAGCGTTCAGATGGGACAGACGTTCCCACAATCACGAAATATTTCATGGCTATTTCGTACACCTTTGGATAAATATCCTTCAGTTTATACCAAACTTTTAGTGGATCCTCGCTTCTGTTGACGACATTAGCATTAAGGAACTGTCGAAGTTCGACTGGTACGCCACCAGGCTCGTCGCAGTTTGTTGATGAAGATGCTATCAATTCATCGTGAACGTTCCACAAATCTTTTGTTTTCTCAATAGTATTTGATATATTATCTACGACAGCAGTAGATTGACTCCCTCTCTGATTTTCTTTCATCAATTGACATATCTTACTCATTGCTGTAGAAACAGCTAATGGACTGCGGAAGTGCAGTTTCTTGCTCGATTTGCCAATCCAAGTCGCTAGATTTGGCCATCATATGGTGCAAAGCTAAATCGATCGAGGTTCTCCGCCGGAGAGCGTAGCCGTTGTTAACGGTTCCTCACGTGCTCATGGCTCATACGAGACCTCGCTGTTTCGACTGATGCTTTAGGACCTGTAGAAGAGCAGTAAACCGTAGAATAGCTGGGTAAATCTAAGGTACAAACACTACAAACAGGTAATAGAATAAAGCATTAACAGAGAATTTACACGCTGCACATAGTACTTACGGATTGTCCTCGTCGTTGTCGTTCGTCTTCGTCGACCTCTGGTTTCACCGCCGTGATCGACACAATGAAACGAGCGAATCGTCGCCGAGTTTCTATTAATAATAAAACAATACGACCGGGAACTCTTGTAATGGCGGAATTATTCGCTGCATTCGCTTCAAATCGAGCTCCAAGTCGCTCGCAATCGGCGATACACACCAAATTGTTTAATATAAAGACGTAATTAGAACTTTCGAAGTAAAATGGGCTGCACGTGCACACGGAATGCGCAACTGAACACGGTAACGGTTACCGCGCGGCGACAGTTGGCGAACTTTGATTGGCTACCGCGTCGCTTCTTGCCGCGCGCAAGCGTGTTGCGTCCCATGTGTAGGAGCCAATAGGCTCCCTGAAAATAATCGATTAAATCGATTATCAAGAAAAAAGAATCGATTCGCAAATAATCGACCGTCTGAATAATCGATTAATAATCACGATTAATTCATGAAAAAGAATCGATTCTCAAATAATCGAATCAGAATCGCGCATCACTACGGTGAGGAGCCGCGGCAGCAGGATGTCGCTGTAGCGCGCGTCGTCGTGCGTGCATGTCTCTCTCTCGGCGTCTTGACGCATCTCGTTCTCGGCGAGAACCCGGCGCGCTCGGAGGAGAGAATCGCGATCGCGGCTCGGGGATAACCAGGGTGAGGACCGCGCCCGCCGCCGCTCGCGTTGACGCGAGGCGACGCGATTAAATGAGACGGGGCAGTACCTGGACAAGTACTACGTCTGGTGCGCGAACATGTCTACGGAGACCGCCCTGAACGACGTGCCGAATATTGCGTCGCGGATGCAGGGCCTGCGACTGATGGCGGCGCATCCCGAGGACGAGCGCGACGTCGCGACGACCGAGAACGCGACGCTGGCTGCCGGCGGCTCGGCGGCCTCGACGGCAGCGGCTAGCAGCGATGGCGTCGTGGCCGACGGCAGCGGCAGCAGCGGGCCGTCGTCGTTGAGGGAGCCGCTGCGAAACATCACCCTCTCCCGGGCGCTCAACTTCGTCGGCGACGAGGACCAGCCGCCGAGCTCGTCGTCCGCCGCGCGGAGCGAGGCCTCGTTCGCGAACAGCGATAAGTAAGCAATTTTACTCCGCCCGGAGTAAGATAACGCGTGGAATTAGCATTGCTTGTCCAAGTTTCTTTGAATGTTTTTCGAAAAAACTCAAAGTATTTATTATGATCTTCGGCGAGATTGTTAGTATTTGTTATTTGATATAGTCGTATTCTTGGCACTTTCAGCCGGCCACCTATTAACGCGGCAAACACATCGTATTTGGATGGACGAGCGCAGAATAACGCTACTTTGGAGAACTCCACCACGCAGAATCAACCTGCAGTTATGTACAACTGGCAAGGTACAAAGGCAACGATGCGCGAAAGGATTGTATTCCTCTTTAACAATGAAATACTGTCAGATGTGACTTTCCTGGTGGGAAGAGGCGCGCAACAACAACGTATACCAGCTCACAAACTAGTCCTGTCCTCTGGAAGTGCTGTATTCGACGCAATGTTTAACGGAACGCTTGCGACAGCTTCTTCGGAAATAGAAGTACCTGATGTAGAGCCTGCTGCATTTTTGGCAGTGCTCCTTTTTCTATACACTGATGAAATACAGATAGATCCTGAAACTGTGATGACGACGTTATATACTGCTAAGAAATACGCGGTGGCCGCTTTAGAGAAGCATTGCGTTGATTTTTTGAAAAATAATTTGACGAGTGACAATGCTTTTTTGCTGTTGACGCAAGCCCGTCTCTTTGACGAACCGCAATTAGCCTCGGTATGTTTGGACACCATAGACAGATTCACGACTGAGGCCTTCAATGCAGATGGGTTCACAGATATCGATATCGATACATTGATGATAGTCTTAAAAAGAGATACTCTTCGTGTTAGGGAATCTAAACTGTTTCAAGCTGTTCTAAGGTATGTTCCAACGCTGTGGGTGGGAGGGGTGAAATGTGTACCGTTCATTCTACATAATACTTATATTTTTGTACAGGTGGTCAGAAGCTGAATGTGTAAGGCAGCAATTATCAGTTACTCCAGAAAATCAACGTCTGGTTTTGGGCGATGCTTTGTCTTTGGTTCGTTTTCCCCTTATGTCGAAAGAGGAATTTACAGCGGGTCCAGCACAATCTGGATTGTTAAATTATTCAGAGGCTAGTATTACAACATTCTTTCGATACATATGATAATTGTTACATTTAAGCTAAAAAAGGTTTACACTCTAAAAATTTACAATTAAATTTTACAGGTCTTATCTTTATTCTCGTATTTCATACTGAATCCCAAACCTGCGGTGGGATTTCTAACGATGCCGCGGTGTTGTATGACAGGCAAGGAACAGACTGTATGCAGGTTTCAACATACAAAGAGTAGATGGGGATATTTCGGAACTAGTGATCGCATTCGGTAAAAAATTATAATCCGTATTCCGTGCGTATAGTTAACGATGGAAATCACCGATGCCCGATGTAATCGAACATTTTAATTCTTGCAGATTTAGTGTGGATAGACGTATCTTTCTACTTGGTTATGGAGTTTACGGTAGCACGCAAGAACCAGCGATATATGAAGTAACAGTCGAATTAATTCACACCGCATCAGGAAAGGTGATAGCTACAAATGCAACAAGTTTCAGCTGTGATGGATCAAAGTACACATACCGTCTAATGTTCAAAGAATTAGCGGAAATCTTACCAAATACGATTTATACGGCATCAGCAACTTTCAAGGTTGTTATGTTGTATTTTGCTGTATCTGATTTATTATTTAATTATTATATACGGGAATATGTAAATAAAAAAAAATTTATATATTTATTTTTCAGGGGCCATACTCATATTATGGCACAAAAGGAATGAAAAGCGTGTTGGTGGATTGTGATTCAGGAAATGGGAAAGTTAAATTCAAATTTAACAGTGAGTTGGGAGATAATAATGGCACATCTACTGATGAAGGTCAAATACCCGAGCTTATCTTTTACATGTAATATCATTCGCGTATAATGACATTCCTGGTACTTGCTTGACTGAATATCAGATAAATTACCTAAATCATGTATAAAATATGCCGGATTTTGTCAATTATAATATCTTGTGATCGTTTAAAGCAGTGATTTGATTTAAAGAAGTGATCTATGGGCATGCCAAAGGAGTTAACCCAAGATTTTTTCATAATTTTATAGATAATGCATCTTGATCTTATTAAATAAGTTTGATAAATTCAACGCTTAAGAGATACGCAAATCTTATAATATAGTATCTACAATAAATCAACAATGCTATTATATACATTTTGATTTTTCCGCAAATATTACGGAATATATTATTCGTCTTTCGGATTTAAGTATTAAGATTATTTGAATGTATTACCTGTAGTTCATACGTTAATTATTAATTATACAAGTAAGATCGATGTTTAGAATTGGAGATGTATAATCTATTTTTCTATCGTTTTAATTGAGATTCGTATAAACCAAAAAATATAGTTATATAACAATGTTGAAAAAAAAATCACGAAAATAAGTACAAGAGGGAGATTAACCAAAAGAATGTGTACGCTCTGATTTCGCCTAAACATTTCTCGTTCGGAATATGTATATTAATCCCAATATTAATATAATTTGAAATTGTAAGTATAGTTGAATATATAGCACTTCTCAATGCAAAAGTAATTAACGCAATAAAAGCCTAAAGCATGTGAAGTATTTTTTAGTAAAAGTTAGTATTTTGGTAGTCACAGTGCGAAGAGCAATGTAGAATCTGATCGAATCTTGTTGCTGTAACTAAATACGAAAAATAGTCGAACGAAAGTAATATAAAACACCATTTTTTATTGTTCTCTAATAAAATTTTATCTATTTATTTGATGATTTATTTCAAATTTAATAGAATTTTTATGTATTTCCTTATTAACGATTCGAGAAAACATATTTGAAGTTTGAGTTTTGTTAATAATGAATGGTGCTAGCTAACGAGATAACATTGTTATCCTTAGCATCTTTAGAGATAAGCATACTGCATAGACGTAAGTCCGATATTGTTTTCCTCAAAATATAGCGCGCATATACCATTTTATTTATGATGATTATATTTAATCATATAGATCGAAAAGATGTACATGTAATGTTAAATAATTAAATAGATTTATTCCGCAAAATATTCTTTTGCGACATTAATATCATCACCCTTTTTAACATGCTTTTTTGTTTTTTTTTATTAAAATAAATCGTGCATTAAAAAATATTAAATATTTTTTTTATGAGATTATTATAAATCTGTTATCGATGATTTTGTTTAATATTAATATTGAACAAAAATGCTATTTGTACAGATAAAGGTTATTTATGGAAAAGTTTGTAATTTATAGAGATAATCTACGCGTTGCTTTCTTTGGACACCTTGTATAACCAGCTCTGGTATGTACGAAGCGCGCGCGCGCGCGCCAGTATGTAGTGACTAGTGAGCGATCGTTGTTCGAAAAAGTCCGTCCAATTTACCCGAAGTCGTCGAGGAGTCGCGTAGCGTCGTGTGTGCACGTGTGTCGCGCGGATTCGCACGCCAGGACGATCGATAAACCGTCCGTCGTCGGGATCGCGTCTTCCGGCCGGGGAACGAGACGCGGATCGTCGGGAAGCCTGGCACGTGCTGGCACCGTTCCCTCGAGCCTACACCTACAAACCGGCGAAAACCTAACCTGCAAAGGCAACTGCGAAACAGAGACGCCTCGAGCCTACGCTTCGAGAGGTAAGCGAACGAAATTTTGCGACGCTACAACGCCGGCCTTCGGTGTCTCTCGCGGATCGCCTCGCTCCGAATTCTCGGTCGGACGACGCGCGTTGATCGACGGGGAGTGCGCCGCGAATACGGTTTTTGTGCGTCGTGCGTTTTTCAACGATGACATTCAACGGCGCGTCTGTGTGTATATACGTTATCCGGCGCGTTACAAAACCCTCGAGACCTCCTTTTTTTTCGCGCGCGCCAAGTTTTACGCAGTTTTACGCCGCGCCGTCGGAATGCCGGGCCGCGTATACGCGATCGGTTATCCTCGCGCGGTGAAAATATTTAGATTCCCCTTCACGGCGCTTCTTTCATCCGGCGGTTCTTAGATTCGTAAAAACCACCACTGCGTGTGAACGCCGTTCCGAGAAGAGGAGCTCTCCGGCGGTTTAATATTCCTCCCACCTCGGACGATTCCGCGAAATGTTGGTATATAGAAAAATTCAGGGACTCCTAGAGACACGGGCATTTCATACGCACATACGCACAAACACATAAATCGCGATTTTCAAGCACGTCGTCTCGGCGCTCGCTATCAACCGTGTTAATATTATAGCGTTTTTCTTTCGCAAAACTGGTGCGCGCTCAGTGCACATTA
>NW_020222959.1:0-10527 GCF_003070985.1 Temnothorax curvispinosus | reverse complement strand
TTTAAAGCGCGTCACTAATCTATACGCCGAAAGAATATTTCGCGTGGAAAGTGTATGCGTGAACTATTTCGACATATATATTAGTCATTTATGCCTTCCAATACTCAAAATAGCTGCTATATTTTTCAAACTTTATTTGTTAATATTTTTAATAAAAAGCGACCCCCAACTAAAATTACTTGCATGTTACTCGGGAGGATGTCCTTGACAATATATGTCAAATTCAAGGTCATCAACGCCATGTTTACCCTAATAATAAGAAGCAAGAAGCAACACATCAATTCTGATAGCAAAATGGAGATGGAAAATCAACCAAATAAAAGATTGTAAATCGTGAGAAATTGAATTTAATTCAAAATTAAAAACTTAAAAAAACTATCGGCCAAATATATGCTATGATTTAAATCGAGCATTTATGCATAAGATTCCACGCTTCTTCTTGCACACCTTAATTAATAAAATTTCTATTAAGATAACTAATTTATATTCAGAAATAATTTTTTTATAGACATAAAAATAGATTTTAAACTTAAATTTTAAATAAAAGATATAAATTAATTTTCTTTAGATAAGCATTTTTTTACAGGCCTTGGAAGACCCAAAGACATATGAACGCGATGGCCGTAAAGCGGATCGTCTAAAATTGTGTTGGCATGTTTACCTCGCGCGGAGGAAACGGGGCCGATAGTTCCTTATCAAAAAATCGGGCGAGGATAATCAGTTAAGGGGTTAATCTTCTTACTCCGGCATGCATGCCCCGTGTGTTCCGACTTCAAAGTCGCGCAGGTGAACCGACCGCGTAATCACTGTTATTACGATAATCGTTTATTACGAGCGAATAGAAATAAAAATCCCGCCTGGAGCACATTGAATTACGCCCATCCACCTTGTATGCGCTTGTATCTATGTACACACAAGTGTACCTACGTGATACCTACGTCTACGAAGGCTCTTTTAACCACTTACGCAGGGGGGCCCTCAGCAAACTTTCGAACGAAGGGAATCTCTTTTTATTTTTCTCCAATCGCCCACCGTCTTCCTCGCTTAACCAGAATTTTCAATTATACTTATTTGGAACAATGTTTGGTATATTTGATCGTTTGGGACGATATAAATCGAATAATAATTAATAGGGAGTTTTTGCAATATTGTCTTTCAGATACCGTAACCGTATCTGTGTGTGTGTGTGTGTGTGTGAAAGACGGTATTGCAAAAACTCTCTAATATCAATTCATATCATTTCACTAAAATTATGAAATTATTTCATGAAATTCGGATAGCAAAAAGTAAGATGCTTATTAATAAAAAGTCTAGTAAAACAACAATTTCAAGATATAATCTGATCTAATTTAATCAAAATATATTTATTTGCTCGACATTCGTTTATAGTTTTTTTTTTTTTTTTTTTTTCATATTTTAAAACAAACAAGAATATGGATAAAATAAAGTAAACGCTCGTGTGTCAAAATAAACTGTAAGAATAAAGGCCAACAATCGAGCATAGACGTGGATGTCAAATTAAAGTACGTTTCGACCGAAAAATTTGGTCCTTTTCAAGCGTGTATATATAACTCACAAATATTAATTAGTTAGACATAGTTGACAAAATACGCTGAATCTAAAAACTAAACATCAGATATTGTAGAACGCGACAAACAGAATAAGTCAAGAAACATTATATAAATAAAAAAACTTACATATTGGAGTGTTAATTTCAAGAAGTAAAAAAAAGTTTGAACTACATTTCCGTTGTCCGTATTATATCAGAGGGATGAGTCTCTGTCGTGCGATGGTGAAATTGCGACTGACAAGAAAGGACGGAACAATAAACAGTGGCTTCGAAATTTAGCTGAAGTAAAGAGAGGGAAGTAGATGAGAAGGGGATATTACGTTTCTTTTATGATATGTTCATAGAGAGCATTGAGACTCTCCGTGTTTTTTTGCATATTAATGGTGTTTTGTCCGATTTTTTAATAAAAAACATCTCGGCTAATTTCCTTTTTCTAATCAGTTTCTCTTTATGCATTATCTCTGGATTCCCTCAATCAAAGTCATGTCCACGGAATATTCGATGATCACTAACTACAGTGAGTGTTTGCCAACTAGTTTTCTGATATCCTTCTGGTGTTCTTTCAGACGTGTGCAAAGATGTCTTTTTGTCTGCCCTATATATGTAGCATTACAATCTTTACATTTGATCTTATATACGATTTCCGTTTGTTTCAGATCATTGATTTTATCTTTACCGCGTTTAATTAGGCCAATTTTTTAGGAATTGTGAACAGAGACGTAATATGGCACTTTCTCAGCGTGTGACTAATGTTTTTGCTTAAACCCTTTATGTAAGGTGACGGCATGCACCTCTTTAAATCAAAATCTGTTTTATTATCCGTGGAGATGTTATGTGGGGTACCTGTGTTTCTAATAATTGCTTATTTCTTACGTTTTGAAAGAAATCACATAAACTTATAGAACTAGTTAAATTTATACGAACAAGCTATTATATGAGAGAAAGAAGAATATGATATACCGAAAATATCATGATAATAACTTGACGATTTAACATAAAAATATCTTACAATTAATTAGATAAGAAGATACCATTTTTGGTCGGACTGGATTTTGGTAGCCTTGGTAATAATAATATTTAAATAATGTTAATTTTGTATACTTTTTCTAATTTAGTAAACTGCGCGCCGATTATTTGTCGGTCTTAAAACACTCTTTATTGGAATAGTAAATCCACATACTTAAATCGATTTAAATTTTAATGTTAAAGAGGGAGGTCCGTTTTAATGGGATTTTTTAAAATTAATTTTCCTGAATTTTTTGTGCCAAAACAGTAAAACCGATTGAAAAATCTTTTTGCGTACATATTTATTGGTATTTTTTATGCTTATACAAATTTTTATAAGACATTTTGTTGAGTCGTACTCGCTTGGCGCGCTGGACCGCAAGAGGCAGCAATTTCATCGGTACCCACGATTGCGCTCGTTTGACTGATCTGAAACAAAAAATCCAGGTATATTTTGGTGTGGCAGATGACCCGTACCTCGATCACTTTGAAAAAAAAAAATCACAAAATTGCGCCACAATAACGACTTTTTTAAATTAAAAATGTCTTATAAAAATTTGACGGACGTCTTCACCAATTCAACCATTAAGAAAATATTAAGAAGAATCGTGTTTCAGGCAATGTTAATCAACAATAATAAGTGAACCTGACCAATGAATCTTACAATTAATTAAAGAATTTAAAAAAATCTCATTATATATTGTATATTAATTGACACTTAATAACTGTTCAAAGATAATCTGTAAATAATATTAATGTTATGTCTGTAAATAATATTAAATAATATTAATGTATTAATATCATATGCGTTAATATGGATGCGTATAATATTAATAGAATTTATCGTTGATTGCCAGTCGTTACTACGTTTATCTTTATTATGAAAAAAGCCCTAATTATAGATACTCTAAAAGAAATTTATTAAGCCTAACGCATTACGTTGAATATCATCAAGTGCATACGAGTACAAGTACGACCACGTATCTTTATCTAATTATAAAGCTACGTAGGTAACCTCGGACGTTTTCGCTTTTTATCATCGAAAAATGATGAGATGCAAAAATCCATAATCGCAAAAACAACCTAAAATCTCGCGTCTGTTGCATAATTCTACATTTACGCGCTTCATCTTTCGTTGTTTACGATGTCATGCTGTATCAATTACCGATATCAATGCAAATAATTAACATGCACTTCGAAAAAAAAGAAATATTCACGCGTTAATCGCGACAATAATGTAGGAATATTTCATTACGCAAGGAAAACCTTTTTAATGTTTTTCATTTATCTGCGTGTTTGGCTTATATCAGTAATATCGTGAGCCTTCCTAGCTCTAAGCTATCAGATCTAACTATGAAGCACGATGTGTCCAGAGAACGTACAAAATACGCGATGAGATGCCCGCCGGCTCAAATTATCCTTCGATTTATTCACGTCCGGGAGGGATGGGACATCCACCCCATCGCCGCCGCTCGCCTCCGATGACGGCTTCTTGTTGCATCTTATTTCGCGCTCTTGCTCTCTTCTTTTCATCTTATTTCCCTCGGCCGCTCGTCCTATACCCTATAAACCGCCGCGCACGACGGACGACGGCGTCGTGTCTTCGGTTGGAAATCAGGGATGCGATAAGCAAACACTCTACCCGCGCGCCGCTCTATTATTAAACTATAAAATCCCGGCACTCCATTGGCGCAGAAGCTTTCGCGGATGATGCTGAATTATCTCCCGAGAACGCATATGTCCGACCGGGTAAAACAAGCGCGCGAAACTGGACGAGATTTAATTAACACACTCCCATAAAATCTGATTACTTCGTAAATGTTTATGCACCTGCGAGGCGTGCATCCAGGGTGACACGAAAATAATCCCACGAAAATTACTTGTGTTACTCGTTTGCGTTTACCTTTATCTATGATTAATATCTCCCGCAAATGTATAATGCTGAGAATTTGAGATTAAAGCTGTAATTTAATTGTATCGGAAATTTTTTGTATTTAAGTTTATATAAAATATTATCTAATCATGTATTAATCTCAAATATTCTCAAATTCTAAACTAATTACCGTAAATTACATTTTATTAAACAACAATTCTAAACACATCGTAAGTAATGGATAATATATTGAATTGGGATATTTTAACAAGTAGAACTCAACTTTGCACCGTTGCATTTATATTGCATTTGAGTGAATTAGATGCCACGCCATTGCAAATGCGACTTATTCTTTTGCCGCTGTAGTTTGGTCACGCCCTTGTTCGCGGCAAGGATTATAACATCATCGACGAAAAATCTTCGGGCTCGTTATAATGCATAAATAAGTGCAAACGCAGTGACGCCCCTTAATTAAGCTAGGTCCCCGCTCATGTGGAATGACGATTTGTCGAAGAAACACGACAAGCACATGGGGAAACATCCCATATACTCGAAAATCTTCATAAAGCAGCTCATTCTCGTGCACTTTTGAGCTTCGCATGCTCTACAAATTGTGATTCGTTAAAAATGCACTAATTTGCATAACTAGACATAACGCGTTTACGTCCCATCAAAAACTGCATCATAATAATCTTATTTCTCTAGCCTATATTTATCTATCGTATCCATTCGAATATTCAACGTGATGTAGATAATAAGGCCCAAAAGTAGAGGTCTAAAAAAAAGAGTAGAATATTTTTTTAGTAATATAAAAAAATTAATTTATTTAAAAAATGCGTTAAGATAAACAATTAAAATAAACGATTTGTTAAAAGATAAAAATCGTTTTACTTTATCATTTTTTTTATATCTTTGGGCTGAAAACTTGTGAAATTTATTACGTGTATTACATTTACGTATAGCAGATTGCAATTTATATATTAAATATAATAAAAGAAAATATATGCGTATATTTATAATATAATATATAAAGTTTATATTACAAATATAATTTAATGATAGACATACGGGATGCATATTATTGTTAACACAATTTTTTGGTATTAATGAATAAATTCATAAATCTGCATAAATATGCTTCTTGCATAAATCAGTCTTCAATGACAGTTATAACAATATTTGCTTGAGATAGAGAAATTACTTTAAACATCGATATACTTCGTCACAGCTCCGCTCGATTAATTAATTAATTAATACCTTTTATTATTGTTGTTATTTAATATCGTATAATTACTTATAGATTTTCTTGAATTTTCAATAGATAAAAGAAGATAATATAAAAGATTATATGTTACGAAATAACAAAGTAGATTGAATTGAGCGATTTTTTAGCACGATATCACAAGCCCGGCTAGCTCAGTCGGTAGAGCATGAGACTCTTAATCTCAGGGTCGTGGGTTCGAGCCCCACGTTGGGCGAATTTAATTTTTGTTTTGATTTTTATTACATTTGTATACAAATTAAAAATATCTGTGTTTGTAAGGTACGTGATATTATTTTATTTGCAAGTAAAGGATCATTTCAAAATTTTCTATTACATATAGTTCAGTTTTATTATTTTATCTTTATGCGGTTATGTATTTTACATCTTTATAATAACAAACAAAACATTTTTTACACCGATTTACATATTCTTCAATTAATTTAGAGTTGCTTTTTATACAGAGGAAATCTAAATACACTCATGCATAGAAGGCTATTTTTTCTTGTAACTTTTAATTCTTGATATCGGAACTTTGTAAATAGAAATATTACTAGAATAAAGACTAATTTTAAATTATATATGTGTATTTTAAATTAGATTAGAGACTAGATATTACATTTCGTGTACATGCAAATATTATATAAATATTTTAATTTAAAAAATAACACGTATCTTTGCTACCTGAGAGTGACAACTTCGAAATAACCAAATTCATTGCATTATATTATCATATCTCTTTATTTTACCTATTTCTAACCCCATAATTACAATACTAATTTTTATTAACATTTATGCAACTGCGATCAATTATTTCGTAGAGAGCAGTTAATGTTAATTAAAAAATAGCATTGATATTTATTAAGAATATTATAAACGTCAACAAATTCTGATAGATGTTCTGAGTTTATTACATTATGTACGTTCAATGTTCATTATTATGCACATATGTAGATTAAATTAAATAACTTATCTGAATTATCTAACAACTTGATAGATATTAATATTCGCTACTTTCATCATTTTACGCAATAATCATGTATTTGCAAAACAATTTATAATAAACGAGCTCCAAATAATTCAATTTTTGTAAAGAATAAAATTTCAAAATGAGCTTTGATTGAAAATTAGTTTGAACTGCTTGTTAAATTTAAGTTAAAATAGCTTTGTTCTTATCTTTATTTTTTTTCCTTTTTAAGTTATCTCTTATTTCTTTATTTTTTCAACTATTCAGTGCATTATTACCTTCAAAAACATGTGTGTATAAAAGAGTGTATGTGTAAATGTCTGTGAATGTCCGCAGTGCAATGAACTCGAGTTTAAGGATGAAGTTCAAATGATTGTCATCCCTTCGGACTTTGTCCTATAGAAACTTTCCGGGAAATCGCCCATCAGATTTCTTTTAAATCTATTTTCTTTGAATTCTATAGAAACAAAAGAAGCACTCATCTAATCTCTCGTCACACTTCGATCTTAACGCTTATTGTTGTAGAGGCAACATAAATATCCTTTTACATTTATAATAAACTTCACAAGCTATCCTAATCGGACCCTTTCAATGATATGTTAACTTATATAGAAATAGCAAAGAAGTCTGTTTACGATAAATGTTTTTTTATATATTTACATTAATATCTTCATGGCTTTTTTCTAAACGTTAGAAATTTTTCTCTGTGTCACTGCTCGTTAAATATCTCAGTTCATGACGTAACAATTTCTTATTTATTTAATTGATCAGATTATATCAGGATAAGGACCAAAAATCTTATCTTGTCTTAATGTATGGTATACATTTTTCAGAAAAATCTCTCACCGATCAATTGGGCCATTTTTCAATTGTCTCATTTTCTCCCCTATAGGGATGACATTTTATACTGTTCTTGTTCTTCTTACTTAAATTAAGTTGCGATATTAAATTCAATTAAATAAAACAGTGATAATTATAATAGATTTGTTTTCTATTGCTGAACTGGCTGTACTAGTTCAAAGTTAATCTTTTTCCTTCCAGTGTGGAGTAAAAAAGATTAACTCTGAACTAGTACAGCCAGTTCAGCAATAGAAAACAGATCTATTATAATTATCACTGTTTTATTTATAAACAGTGAGATTCGAACATTAGAACAATACGAAACAAACGCTGCAACTTCTCCTTTTTTATTGTATTGGCACCCGATACTCAGACTAAATTTCATGAGGCAAAAAAAATGTGGATAACATCACGCGGTGTTCCCAAGCGGTCACCCATCCAAGTACTAACCGCGCTCAACGTTGCTTAACTTCAGTGTGATCGGACGAGAACTGGTACTTTGAAACGTGATTTGAATGTTATCTGGTAATGTGAGTTACTTGGAGACGATTTAACCAGTTTTAATTCGAAAACTTTCAACGTGATTGGTGAAACGTTATCTTTACATCTTACGGAATAACATCAAATGCAATATTAAGGATGACTGTATTTATACAAAATACGCCCAGTAAGCTAGGAAGATTAAAGTAACGTTTAGAAATATTGATTTTACGTGTATTTTTTGAACGCTTTAATAATATTATATATATGTATATGTATATATATATTTTTAAATATTATTTTGTAATATAATTATTTTGTGATGTAAAAACTAACACTGTAACAACACTAACAACAGAAAATTAATATATTACAAACATTATTTCTGAGTCCAAATTATTAGCAATTTTAAACGGTTGTATTAACTTCAAATAAATGTTAGAGTAACGTTTAAAAAATATGTCCTGTAATGTTTTTAAAATATTTTAACATCATTAAAAAAAAATTATATTACAAAATAATATTTGAAAAATATATGTATAATATTATTAAAACGTTCAAATACCTAATACACATTTAAATCAAATTTCTAAATGTTACTTTAATGTTCCTTGCTTACTGGGATATTTTGCATAATCCTTAACATTGCATTTGATGTTATTCCGTAGGATATAAAGATAACATTTCACCAATCACGTTGAAAGTTATCGAATAAAAACCGGTTAAATCGTCTCCAAATAACTCACATTGCCGGATAACTTCCAAATCACGTTTTAAAGTACCAGTTCTCGTCCGATCACTGAAGTCAAGCAACGTTGAGCACGGTTAGTACTTGGATGGGTGACCGCTTGGGAACACCGTGTGATGTTATCCTAATTTTTTTTTGCCGTATCAAGTCTAGTCTGGGTATCGGGTGCCAACATATATTAAAGAAGAAAAGTCTGCAATTAAAATAATTTTAGAAATATTAATTTTATGTATATTTTTTGAACGCTCTAATAATATTATATATATATATATTTTTTATTATTATTTCATAATATAATTTTTTTTGAATGTTGTTAAAATATTTTAAAAACATTGATCTGCAGTCGTGGGATGTCGAAATTATTTAAAATACCAATTAAGTTAGTCGGAATTTGGTTGGTCAATTGGACAATCGCATCGACTTGTGTCGCTTATTGGAAAACGCACGTAACATAGTACGACTACAATGAAAAACTCTAACGATCTGCGCGCCGAAGGACATTTGGTTCATATACATATACATGCAAAATAGTAAGTGATTTCGAGAAATTTTATTATTCAAGGTTCAGTAACCGAAGTGACAAGCAATCAGGCCGAAAGCATTGGCCGAGAGAAAAACTTTTTCCTTCTTTCCTTCTTCCTTAGGAAAAAATCCTAGAAATGTACAATCAGGATCCGCTGTTTAAGTTATTTCTTTTTATCGTCTGGAGACACTCTGTATCTCATATTTAAGAGTCCTATTGTTCATAGTTCAGTGACCGAACTGCGTATTGTCAGGCAATCAGGAAAATTGGCTAGACAACCTTTCCGTTCTTCCTACATATTAGAAAAAAATATCCTAGGAAAGCATAATTGGGACCCGTTGTCTCATTTTTCTTCCTCGCTTGGGTGACACTTTGTATCTCATATATATACATATATTTATACATAAGCAAAACGATGGGTGATTCTTCTAAGAATCTTATTGTTCAAAGTTGAGCGAACCATGAGCAAACGATCAGAGACAATTTGGGCGGAAAACCTTTTCCTTCTGTTTGTAAAGAAGTATCCTAGAAATATAAGTGGCATTAAAAAGAAGTGAAAACTCAGATATCATATCTCCGCGATTATGCATATGGTAAGTGGCATTGAGAAAAGCAGCTTTGTATTCATAGTTTCGGAATTATTAAACATTTTTTATTAATTAATCCTCAGGTGTAAGAAAATAAGAAATACTAAATAATTTTAAGGAAGTGCTACAAAAAAATGCAGCCAGTTTCATGAAATTTTAATATATTGTTCTGGAATGCAAAATAGAATTATGTGAATTTTTTAGGAATTTTTCATGGTCACGTTTTGACAAAAATTGACTCCAAAAATTGTACTTTTTAGCATAGGTTCTTATGGAAAATGACATATTGCTCACCTTCAGAATGAAATAATGCAAGAAAAAATGCAAATGATAAGGAAAGAAAAATATGCAAGGTAGGTTATCGCACATTTCGTAGAAAAATTAATTATTAAAGCATAAATTGCTTGATTTTTCGTCTGTTAGAAATGAACGAAAGCAAATAATGACAACAGCGCAAACGAGTATAGTAGAGCAGGTTGTACGGCGGGGCATTTGAATAGAAGTTGCGATGTGTTTGATAACATAAAAAGTTTTTGATAAATTGTGCACGTTATTAAAAGTCCTGTTATTTTCAGTTCTGATTTTTATACACACTTGTATTTTTTTTACTCACAAACTTTCCTTTCCATCTGTATTGTTTATCAGTCATTTTTAAGGTTAACGCTTGACAGAA
>NW_020222958.1:0-3492 GCF_003070985.1 Temnothorax curvispinosus | reverse complement strand
AAGTCTGCTACGGTTTCTATTCCCTGTTTATATAGGCTCCTTGCTCGCAAGCCGTTTAACATCGGCAGACGCAGCAAATCTAGCAATTCTCTGCAGACGCCGAACTGCAATCTCGTTTGAAATTGATTTACCAATAATTCCATGCAATCCCAACCTAATTGCTTGCAAAATTGCGTGACCATACCTAAGATAAGATTGATACATGCTATAGAAAATTTGCTTCCCGAATAATAAATTTATCGTTATTAATTTATTCGCTTTATTCGGTTTACCCGCGTACGTGGCGGCAGACTGCTGTAAGGTTTGCAATACTCCGCGACAACACCCGTATTTTTTACAAACCGCATGAAGCGGCATTTCCTTCACCAAATCGTGTAGCGCCAATGCGCTGTAGAATCTCCTATGTATATTCAACTGTGACACGAAGCATTCTCATTAGCAAATCTATGGGTACCAATTCTAATACTTCATGTCTTTCGCATTTAGAATAAGCAAATTCTCAATTACCGATTTTCCAGGTTTAACGACTCCCCTGATAGCTGACAACACAAAACGCTCTTCTACTCCGACGAGTTTTCCAACTCTGCGCTCGCTTTCGGACATAGCGTTCCACAATTCGTGAAACGTCATCCAATCGACAGTTCCAATTTGACATCCGGACGAGAGTGGAGTTACCAAATATATCACGTGCAATTCGGTGTCCAAAACGAAACATCTTCGTGCTTTCTGTAATTCTTCAAACAGAAACAATCCCTCTCTGGGAGGTATAGACGCGGCCAAACATGCTTTCCCAAGCGGCGTTGCTACCCACCTAGATTCCCGCTCTGTAGTTTGTAATCTGTGCAAATAATAAAATTATATAAATTAATATTTTAAGAAAATCATCAAGTGATATATTTAACTTCATAAAGAGAGTTATAATACACAGGGTTCAATTACACTTACAATAAAAATTCATTATCTAATAAGAATTTCATCGCTTCATTGGAAAATGTTCGCACATCAGACTGTTCATTCAAGCTTAGCAAAGTACAATTAATGTACAGTTCTAAATCTTCGTATGTATATAAAACTTCGCTAGCTACTGCTTCCAAGAGCGCCCTTATTAGTAGCGTGGAATCATTGAGACAAGATTCAATTGGATCCAGAGCTGCAGAGAGCAATGACGTAGCTGCATTACGTTCATTCGGTTTACATATTAGTATACTTTCTCCTGGAAATTATAAAATTTTCGTTATTATTACATTTATATTGTTAGTGATGCGTGATGTTTTATATAATTTTCTGGTTTTAATTTAGTTTCAAAGGCAAGTACAAAATAATTATAATGCATTATTTCTTTCATACTTTTTAAATACATCTTGCAGTTTAATACAATCAAGACGACTCATATCTCGTTCATTCATTATACATTCTGATATTTCTTACCTGCGCTGTCTTTCCCCATACGACCAGCACGTCCTATCATTTGTTTGTAAGTTAAAGTATTCAACGGACTGCCACCAAATAGAGGTGATCTTATGATTACTCTTCGTGCAGGTAAGTTTACTCCACTACTTAATGTCGACGTTGCTATAAGAACCCTCAAGGATCCCGTTCTAGAATGACAATATCAAGTTTAAAAATCCGTAAAAGATTTATCAGTCAAATAAATACATGATTATCACCTGAAGGATCCTTCTATGATATCACGTTCGTCCATTGTGAGTCCAGCATGATGAAACGCAACGCCGAACGAAATCGTGTTTTTTAAAATTTTGTCTAAACCACTTGGACTACGTTTTAATTGTTCCAGAGTTTCATGGATTAATTCAGGAGTAATTTCTTTCTTCAATATCTCACCAAGCTTTGTATTTTCACGACCTATTCACAGATTGAGATTAGAGGGGGGAGGTAGAGAGAGAGAGAGAGGGAGAGAGAGAGAGAGAGAGATCTTGTTTTTTTTAATTGCAGTTTTGTGTTTAAAATAAAACAAATATATTACTATACTTTATAGAGAAAAGAGCGAGACACAATAAAATCATAAACAAATATAGAAAGCACTGATAAAAAAAAACAAATCTATATTTATTCGATCTGAAGCAGACCTAACTTGAAGAAAGTTGCAGCAATTTGTTCTGCCAATTTCTCACACCATTTCTTTGTGGGACAGAAAATCAACACACTATGACTGGCACCTATTGTCTCAATGCAAAGCTGTAGAATATTATCTACATCTGTTTCTAATTCTTGCAACTCTGACAGTTTTCTGACAAGATTCAATTTGTTATCATATATATTTGCTTCTATCTGTAAGTAGAAATGATCTTAAACAGTGATCAGAATCTCTCTAGATTGTCTTCAGCAAAATACAATCAAATCTCCGTTATCTCAAATAAACAAAAATAATTTGTATATTTTCTATGCATTTTTACCTTGCAATATTCATTCAATGGTATGGGCCGAAACTCAGTCTTGTACAGCTCCGCACCCAACCATTTGGCTAGCAGAGGTAAGTTAGGTAATGTGGCTGACATACCTATCAGTTGTATATTGATATCATCGTTGCTGAAATGTTAAATTGTAAATGACTCCCAATTACGATTCAAGTTTCAATACAATCAGCAAACTCACTGGACAGTCATGTATTTCAATTTGGTCAGAAGTAGCTCCAAGAGATAGCCACGATTAGGATCACCGAGTAGATGCAATTCGTCTATTATCACAGCTCCTAAGCTACTCAAATCTTTTTCCTCCATCAAACGATTCACCAAAGAATTCGCCTTCTCTATAGTCGCTATTGCAACGTGGGTAGCAGCAAATCCTCCGGGCGGGACGTTTCCTCCCATAAATCCTTCCACTCTTATCCCACTGTCGGACAATAAATCCTGAATGCCAAATTTATCAATTTATTTATAAGGAATATCGTGCAATTTAAGATATGTTCGTAATAATTTTATTTCAATATATCTTACTTGAAAGTAATACATCTTTTCTCTAACGACAGACACAAACGGCAGGATAAAGATCACTTTCTTCTGCTTTTCTAGAACGGTCTTAATTAAGAGGACTTCAGCGACGAAGGTCTTTCCTGCGGAGGTAGGCGCGGAATACACGAGATTCCTTCTCTCTTGCGTTACTAGACGATTCGACAAGCACTCCATTTGCCATGGGAACATGCGTTCTACCCCACGGGCAGTGTATTTCTGAAAAGCAATATAATTATCAAAATCATTGAATTCGATTCATACATAAATCTAAGAATACTGTTTATATTATACAAAACCGCAGAAGTATTGCACACTCGTATAAATATAAAATGTCAAGGAATTGTAAATAATAGCAGTTATTTTAACTATTCAACGAGTCAGTAATGTCAAAATGATTTAAAACCAAACATTGAAGAATTGTGGCAACTTAAAATCTAAAAAAAATATAATAAATATTGAATCTTTATTTATGTTTGAATTTTTATTTGATTAATTGCAACAGACTTCAACAGATATTCAATAT
>NW_020222957.1:0-1143 GCF_003070985.1 Temnothorax curvispinosus | reverse complement strand
GGAAAATGGTACCGTCACGTGCATGTACAGGATCTCAAACGCGCGCCCACCGATACGACACCCGTCGTACACGATCCCGACCTGGAAGGGGAACCCGCCGACGAAACCGCCGCCGCGACCGTACGTTACGAATCCACGCCGACGACGCGCGCTGAAACTGTTAGCGCCGACAAAAATATTATTGTCAGATACCGTGAATATTATTGTCAACGTGTAAGATCACCGTGGAATATTATTGTCACGCCGAACAAAATAAAGAGGGTACGACCTTCCCCCCCGGATAAGCCAGGAAACCCGGCGACGATGGGAAGCGAGCGAACAACGCGGCCACCGATCCGTCAGATCGACTGTCACCATGACGGAAGACACAGCGACGGAGCAAGCTACGAAGCGAAATATCCTGCAAGAGATCGAGGAAATCCTAAGAGAGGACCCCGAGCCGTACGATCCCGCCAACCCCGGGATCGGGCACGGGTGGGCCACGCTATACCGCGGCGATCCCGAGCCCACGCCGCTACCAACGCCGGAGAGACCCGCACCTCCACGGACGTGGCCTCGCATCGGCACCATCGTGCAGAGGTCCGACGCAGCCAACAGAGCAAAACAAGCGTGGCTGACCACGCCGCCGCCACCGCTACCCCGGCGACTGCAACCGCGCAATACGGCACCGCTACGGCCACGACCAGCCCTCAACCCGGCCCGAGTGATGGGCCCGCTGCCACCGCCGCCGATGCCGATCACCGTCGCGCCCGGGATTACCGTGGACGTGCCACATTTCGCACGCCACGTCTCCCGCGAATACAAAGCCCGACTCGGAAACAGGCGCTGGCACATCCGATTTAATGGAGATGGGTCAATTCGATGGATTAAGGAGAAATCCCAGGGCACCACGGGGTAGGTCCAGCCAAGGTCAGCCGACTACCCCGACCGGCCATCAACGCATGCCTCAAAGTTCAGGCATACTAAGGGGGGGGTGATGTAACGATGCACCCCCACACATGCATCATTCCCGGCGAAGAACGGCCGGATGCCGCCCGACGATCTCCATCGGGCGAGGAAAGGGCGCGGTGCGCCCACCTTATTTTTAAACGACTTAACTCCGATCGTGTGCGCGGCACTCCGCCGCACCGACATCTTCCCGGG
>NW_020222956.1:0-4349 GCF_003070985.1 Temnothorax curvispinosus | reverse complement strand
TTTCCCTACTCTGCTCTTTGTTTCCCTCAATACTTCCTCTACTCTGTCTATCAGTCCTTGTCTCACTCCTCTTTCTCTCATTGCCTTTATTAATACTCTTTTGTCCACTGAGTCGAAGGCAGCCTTCAGATCCACAAAAAACACTGTCATCTTTCCTTTCTCTTTTCCTATTTGTCTGTTCACCTGGTAATTCAAAGCGAATATTTGATCCATCGTTCCCATTCCTTTCCTGAATCCCGTTTGATTATCGGGGATCAATTTCTTCGTTTCTACTTCTTCTCTTATTCTTTCCGCCAGTACCGCCGTGTAGATTTTGTACATCGAAGACATGATGGTTATTCCTCTATAGTCCTTCACCTCTCGCCCTTCTCCTTTTTTAACTAATGGGATTATCTCCCTTTCCTTCCATTGTTCCGGCCAGCCTTCACCTCTCCAGACACGTTTGCATACCTCCCATATCCATTTCACCATTTCTTCTCCTCCGTACTTCCATGCCTCGTTAGGTATCCCGTCATTGCCTATTGCTTTTCCCGTCTTTAGTTTCTTTATTACGTTTCTTATCTCTTCTAGTCCTATCTCTTCTTCCTCTTGTCTGCTTCTGTCTCCCTCTCCCTTTACCACTCTGTTCTCCACTCCACCCATCAGATCCATGAAATACTCCTTCCACTCTTCCGGTTTTATCTCTTCATTCACCCTTCTTCTTCTCTTCCTTACTCTGCCTATCAACTCCCATACCTTTCCCTCCGTTTTCGCTTCTCCAATCTCTCTGATCATTCTTTCTTTCTCTTCCTTCTTCTTTCTATCACACATTTCCCTATATTCTTTCCTTTTTTTCTGTATCTTTCTGCTTCTCCTTTCCCTTTTCTCCATTTCCTTAGTTCTTTCCTCACTTCTCTCTTGCTCTCCGTACATTCCTCGTCCCACCACCCTCTTTTGTTCTTGATAGTCATTCCTTCATTCTTGTCCTCGTTCTCCTCAATCACCCTTCTTATCTTCCTTGTCCCTTCCTCTATTTCCTCTTGCAGGTCTCTTTTTCCTTCAATCGCGCCTAACTTCTCCTTAAATTGCGTCTTTCCTTCCTCATTCCATACTCCCCTTCTTTTCATTTTTTCAGTTCCTCTCCTCCTTTGCCTTCTCTTTGAGCTTCCCCTCACCCATAGTATTAATGGATGATGGTCCGAATCTATCCTTTCTCCTACTTCCAGTCTTTCCACCTTTTCTCTAACCTCCTCGTCCCCTATTATGTAATCTATGACTGTCTCACCTCTTCCCCCTGTGTATGAATATTCTCCCTCCTCGTCCCCCTTTGTGCCTCCATTTAATATCATATATCCTCTCTCCTCGATAAACTCCAGTAACTTTCTGCCTTCTTTATTTATCTTCTTATCTTTAGACTTCCTCCCTCTTTCCTCTCTTCGCTCGATTTCCTCTTCCCATCCTCCTTCCTCTCCCGTTCTCGCGTTAAAGTCACCTCCTATTATGGTCCTTACTCCTTTTTCCCCCTCCTCCGTCCTTTCCTTCAGACCTTCTAGTTTTTTGTCTATATTGTTGTTTACATAGATTCCTATTATTCTCCATACTTCCTCTCCTATTCTTATCTTACCTTCGATTTTTCCTTCTTCCTCCGTCTCCCTTCTTTCCTTTATCTCTTCTATGCTTTTCCTTATTCCTAGCAACATGCCTCCGCACGCTCTGCCTTTCTTGTTCCTCCTGGCTGCTATCTGTACTCTCCATCTATATTCTCTCGGTAGCTTCTCCTTCACCTTCTCCCATCCTTTCTCATCAGTCCAAGTCTCCATCATCACAATCACATCCCATTCTTTTATCCCTTCCCAGAAGTCCTTATCCTTGTTTGTTAAACCAGCTACGTTCCAAAAGGCCACTTTCCACGTCTCTTCATTCTCCCCGTCGTTTCTTTCCTCTTCTCCTATATATCTTTTCTCTTGTCCCTCGACTTCCCTTATTCTGTTTCCTCTAATATTTTCCTCATCTACCTCCTTTATACTTTCTTCGTCCTTTCTGGTTTCTTCTGGTGTGTTCCGCCTTTCTTCTATCTCCTTGGACCTTTCCTGTCTTCTTTCTTGTATCTCTTCCCTCCTTCTCTCGTTCATCATGCTTAACCCTTCTTTATCCTTCTTCTTTTCTTTCTTATCTGCGAAAGTGATCCCTTTCTTCTAGCGCTTCTTTGTTTTCGTTCCATCTCCATTCCTTATTATCCTCCCATATTTTTTGGTAACCGACCGTTACCCATTTTCCTGCCTCCCTTTTTTCCCTTGCTATCTTTCTTAACTCTTTCTGTATCTGCCTTTCTTCTTTAGTAAGGTCGTCATTCAGAAAACAGCCATACTTCTTTCCTAGCTCTTTCTTTCTCATCATTATCTCTCGTTTGTTATCCCAATTTCTGCATCTCAGTACCTTCATCTTAAATTCTCCATGTCCAATTTCTTGTACTTCCTCGACGGCCATTTTCGATCTATTTATTTCTTCTATCAACTTCTCGGTTTTTTCTTTTCTTTCCTTTTCATTTCCTGTTTTCTCTTCTCTTACAATTATGTTTACTCTCCTCCTTCTTCTTTCTGCCATCTCCATATGTAAGGGGAGGAAGCCACTCGTTAAAATGTATTATATTAGTCAGGATTTATTACTGAATACAGAATCGTAAAAACGAGAAAGACTGGCTCTTTCGGCGGTCGTCGCAGGACTGAGCCTGTTTTTCCCGTTGCCGGGACGCGCTGCTTTTAACAAAATAACGTCGAACATAAAACTAACGCTCTTGTCGCGAAGCGGGCACGAAAATATTTAAGCGACCGAAGGACGATCGAGTTGCTATGCCGCATTATACTATAGTTCCTACACATATTTCTTTCTATCTCTTTCATTTTCCTTATTATCTCCCCTCCCTCACTCATTGACATGTTTACTTCTATCTTCTCCGCCTTCTCCTCTAAATTCTTAATTCTTCCTTCCAGGGTCTTTCTTTGATTTTCCCATATCTCCTCGCTTCTCCTCAATTCCTCCCTCAGTCCCTTAATTTCGTTTTTTATTTCCTCTTTATCTCTTTTCCTTTCTTTCTCTTGTTCCTCCTTATCTTTCTTTCTTTCTCCCTCTTGTTCCTCCATTTTCTTCAAAATTTCTTTAACCTTCTCCAGTAATTCTTCCGTCGCCATATTTTCTTTTCCCTGCTTTTCTTTTTTGATTTTGGGCGGCGGTGATCTGTTGACCCTTCTTTGTGCGTTAAATTCTTTTAGAATTTCTTTCTCCGCATTCGCTGCTTCCTCCACCTCTTCTTCCCTCTTCCTTTTCTCACTCTTTTGAAAGAATTCCTTGACTGATCCTGTACTGTCCGTTCTTCTCAATTTGGCTAACTCCTCCGCCTTCGTTGGTCTGCCTTTCGCTTTCTTCTCGCCTTCGCCTTCCCCCTTCTTTCCTTTATCTCCCTGTTGTGCACTTTCTGATTCTATTTCCTTCTCTTTATCCATCCGCTGTTCTTGATTTGCCTATCCCTCTTTCTTTTTTGTATCCTATGGCTGCGTGCACGTCCTACTATTCCTTCTATATCCGAGCTTCCCTTCTATGACTGAGCTAGTCTATGCCCGCTTTCGCGCCTCTTTCTTACGTTCTGTCGCCTCTCTATGTTACTTACCGTCTATGCCTCAACTGTCACTTCGTTCCAGCCACTTTCTTCACTTTTCACCTTTTAACCGATCTCGCCCCCGCTTAACTCTTTCTCCTCCGCCGTCTCACACCTCCATCCCTTGCCGTCCCGCTACTCTCACTCTCTCCCACCCTTTCTGTGTCGCACTTTTCTATCACTTTATCTCCGCTATGTTCACACCTGTCACCTTCTATGTTCCGGAACCGGAAGTCTCAATATCCTTTTGTTGTTGCTTGTAATTTAGCCGTAATTTGACCAATTGAACATGCATAGGTAAAATAAATTTAATAAGAGTAAAATAATGTTATAAACTACAGTTATTTCTCATAGTCAATAATATAATTATTGGTATGCATTTAAATATTACATGTAAATATTATTATGCTAAAGTAAAGGTTTTTAATGTAAGACTTTTTTTAGATAGAAAAGCATATGTATATAACCGTGACTTTTATATATTACATTTGCGAATTTTAATTTTTAAGTTTATAAATATTTATTTAATTAATTATATTTGCAATCTTTATATATTTATAAACTTCTAATATATATACATATATACAGGGTGTCCGAAAAATCGCCTACTCCACTTCGGGAGGTGATTCGGGACCCAAAAACAAGCAAAAAAGTTCATACAAACATAGGTCCGGAAATGAGCCGTTTCCGAGTTATAGCCACTTTTATGTTCAAAAAT
>NW_020222955.1:0-11508 GCF_003070985.1 Temnothorax curvispinosus | reverse complement strand
TTTAAACAGTTAATCAAATAAGATGATTTATCAAAATGACCATTTTGCATTGGAAAATATGTATAATGACCAGTTAATTTGATTAATTTGAACATTTTTGCTTTTATTATTCAAATGTCCCAAAAGAAGCAGGAATTATGCATATTGTCATTATGCATAATAACCGATTTAATCAAATTTCCCGTAACATATATACATATATGTATGTATGTGTGTGTATATGTATACATAATATAATATAGAATGATGTATTATATTTACGTACTTACATATATAATTATATAATAATAATAATATAATAACGATAATAACAAATTTTTCAAATCCAGAGAAAATCCATTATTTTCACAAATTGCAAAAAAGCTCTCTGCTTTCCTCTGCTATAACTCGTAAACTATTTATCTGAGAAAAAAGTGTTCAAAACAAAAGTTGTAGAAAATTGTATGCTCTACAACTTTGTAACAAACCATTTTGCTCTAAATTGCAGTAAAAACAAGATATTCGGTGAAAAACCGGAGTATAGCGCCATTTTTTCAAAATGGCGGCGCGAGCAGCAGCTTGCCGAGGTCGCAAACTTAGGATTTTTATTAAGACCCCAAAATGAACCAAATTGCCAACTATAAACAATCCTTGACCTTTTGCAACCTCGAACCTACTCATTGACTGGGCTATGTTATATTCTCGAAACTTTAATGAGTAACACGTTATTTTCATAAATATATACACTCACCCGCAAAAATATAGGCCACTTGGAATCAGTGCTAAAAGCACCAAATTCAAAGTTACATATCTTTGTGAAAAATAATCGCAAAGTGATATTTAAAAAAGCACGTTAAAGCTTGAATCCTCAGCTTTTGAATACTTCAAGGCTCGTTTCTCTGCAAAGATTTTACTACAAACGGCGCTAATTTAAAGTGGACCTTACAAAATTGAAGAAAAAAACTTCGACTTTCATAGCGTGCACGTAAAAAAAAATTTATTCTTTAAATTTTATTGATTGTATTGTAAAATTTAACATTTTTTTCGTTAAAATGCTTTTTTAATCATTGCGCTTCCATTTTTTTCACTAAGTTATGCCAATTTGAAGTGAGTAGTGCATTTTTAGGTCTTTTCTCTAAAAATCTGTATTCTGTTGCCGATATTCGTAACTTTTGAAACTGCTCCGTTGGCAAAATGGTACAAATAACAAATTGCAATATTCTTACAGAAGTAACGAACCACGGGACACTTATCTCCGCTGTGACACACACACACACACACGCGCGCGCGCAAGATGTGAGTCCGACTGTGTAACCTTCTCATGAAAGAAGATAATTTACTTTTTTCTCAAAATCGGTCAAAGTTATTGTGTTTAAAAAGCTCTCACATCACTTAAAATGACCACCGTCATTATCTGTACTGTACAAATTACTCGACTCAAGATGCTCCATATGCAGGTCATATTTAAATCTTGTGTGAGTGCGTGCGTGTGTGTCTCACAGCGGAGATAAGTATCCCGCGGTTCGTTACTCCCGTAAGAATATTGCAATTTGTTATTTGCACTATTTTGCCAACGGAGCAGTTTCAAAAGTTACGAATATCGGCGGCAGAATACAAATTTTTAGAGAAAAACTTGAAAATTCGACCAAAAAGGTTTTGTCAGGTCTCTATTTGATCGCCATCTCTCGGATGGGGATCGCAACCCACCGAGAGTATTTTGCCTAGTGTGGGGGTATGGTAAGGATAGGTGCGCTCAGGTTCCCATAATAACTATATCTTTTTGGAGGTAAAATCTCGCTCTATATTCTTTATCTACGTACAGGTTTATATACAGTAACTGATTGATCTCTTTGGTATATGTGAGAGTAGATGGATGTGCACGCTTGCTACTTCTGCTTCTGGAATGAGACAATCAACTTTTTAAATCTGCTATCTGTTTCGTCAGTTTGATAATCTATTGCTCAATTGACGGATTTGATGTCGTGGGCTGCACACTGGCCACGGCTACGGTTCTGCAGGTGACTTCGTAAATTTTATCGGCCTGCTCGGCTACGTCCTCCAGATTGTTAGCACTCCGTGTAACCAAAATAGCTTGTAACTGGTACGGTAATCTGCCTATCCACAGGGTACGTAGGAGTTACTCCGGTATGACCGTGCTGGCCAATGCTTGAAGATGTCGCAGGAATTGAGAAGGTCTGCGGTCGCCCATTTCCTCAAGTTCCAACAACTGTCGGAACTTTGCTGCTCCTGAGAGAGCGACAGGCGTTGTATTAACGCCTTTTTTATACTCTCGTATTTATTGTTCTCGGGAGGTTTTGTAATTAAATCTTTAATTTCTTTGGCGTGCTTAGTCTCAATGTGTGACAAGACATAAACGTATTTAATGCCGTCTTGCGTAATGCCTCCTAGTATGAATTGTCCTTCGATTTGCGCGAACCACAGCTCGGGCTCGTCCGCCCAGAAAGGAGATACTTTCAATGCCACCCGGTTGACTTGCAAACGTTCTTCTGCCGGTACGCTCCTTGAGGGTCCTGCCTGTGGTTCCGTCATCGGCAGTTCAATCGTATATAGAGTTAGATAGAGCGATATCGGGGTCACCAATTTGTGGAGGTATGGTAAGGATAGGTGCGCTCAGGTTCCCACAATAACTATACCTTTTTGAAGGTAAAATCTCGCTCTATATTCTTTATCTAAGTACAGGTTTATATACAGGTACTGATTGATCTCTTTGATATATGTGAGAGTAGATGGATGTGCGGAATTGTGTAGGAGATTTATTGTGTAGTGTATTATTGAGTGTGGTGTTAGTCTCCGAACAGCTTTTTTATTAGGGACCTCTTTTTCGCGCTCAGATCCTTCCGCAGGAACAGATCTCGCCCAGAAGTCTTCGGCGTGCCCTTCGGTGTAGTAGGTAAAGGACTCAAGCGGATTCGAGAAGGCCGAGGTCGAGGAGTCTGGAAGACGTGGTCAGTCTGCGTCGCCACAGATATCCCAGGAGTGCTCGAATTGGTTGGAGCGGGTAGGAGCCGGATACGTGGTACTCGGTTCGGCAGGTCGATAAGGTGTAGCTTCCGCGGCAGGAAAGTCTCCACTTTGGAGATCGGGAACGGACCCTCGGTCTTGACCTCAGGTACAAGAATCGGAATCGGAATCGGACTTGGGAAAGGCAGCGCCTTGGTCTCCACCGGATTCGATACTGCCCGTCGGGCTGAGTCGAAACCTTTCCGCGGCAGGGTGTCTGTCGACTCTTACCGAAGAAAGTTAATGCCCTGCAAAGCAGGTATAAACGAAGGCCCCAGAGAAGTACACTCCGTAATCAAAAGGGTTATTATGTCAGAGGCCCGGATAGTGAGCACGCCCTGACTGGCGATCCTGAGAACGCTAGAAAAACCCTGCTGAGCGGCTCTCGTTATAGGAATCGATGTCAAACTTTACTGCAGAAAACGAGTCTCAGTCTTCCTCAGTTCTTATACGCTGTTGATTTAATTTTTAGTTCTACTAGTTTTAGCTTTAATGGATTAATTTATGACCAAATTTTCGGTAGCCCTATGGGATCTCCCTTATCTCCAATTTTCGCTGATATGGTTATGGATGATTGTGCTTAATGTAACGAGTTTCTGCTCTTGAGAAGACCACGTGATCGGACCGTTTGATAGATAGAAAACATATCCCGATGTCGAACGCCTCGTTTCTATGTCATTTGCAAAATCTGTATCAGAATAGCCTACAAGCCTTGAGACTACTGCTAAAAACATTAGAAAGCCTACGGCCTCTCTGTACGGTACGTTTATCATTTGCTCCCCTGCTTTTTCGACTGGAAATAGAGATGCGTGCGGATCTGCTCATTTTAAATTTTTCAATTACTTTTCGCGCTTGATGAATTGAGAGTATGACGTACGTTAGCCACTTTATAATCGGCTTCGCTTGCCGTGTGTTCGCTCGCTCGCAGAAGATAGGAGACGCAGTGTAGTGGAGCCGTAAATGACGAGAAGTTGCTGTACGATATTTACATATGTTTATTCTTACTTAATATGTACAGTTTGATTGGCGAGTCTTATGTGGCCCTGATAAGGGCTGTTTGATTCCCCTTTAAGGCGGGAGTGCTCACGCCAGACAAGGTACGGCGATGTCTGTGTCCAGTAGAGCGGCTGGCACGGTCTCCACTGGCCGGACTTCCTCCAAGCCGGAGGTGTCCCGGGAGGCACGTTGGAGCACCGGCGGTCGAGAGCCGGACCGTCTATCTGCGTTGCTCGAGTGCCTGTTAGACCTGGGATGTCCGTTTGCAATCCTCTCTGGGTGGTAGGTGTCTCCCACTCGCTGTCTGTCTGCGCCTCGGAGTCGCTGGTGCGAGGCCGGACCTAAAGGCCCCGATGGACTCGGACCGGGGGTATGGTCTGCGTCCCCTGTGTGTACTGATCTCCGGGCAATAGTGGCAACGGCGACAGCAACGGAGGCACCGTCCAGCGAGGAGAGGTGTAGCGTCGGAGCCGTATATCCCAGGTGGTCAGCAGGGCTCGTGAAGGCCTAGTGGGCGGCCACGGTGGTGGGTCTAGGCGTATGAGTTTCCACGCAGCAGGGCGTATGTCCTGCGGCTGCTCCGGTTGTTTCGGCGGCAGCAAGGTGCGGGAAGTCGGTGGCCTCGTACGTCTCCACTGAGGCAGCGTTCGCCGATTATCAAAACGCTCTCGTTCAGCAGCTTCCTTGATGGAGGGCTGTTGAGTGAAAACAGCTGAAGATGCCTTCGCTGCCGGCCTTTATATACAAGTCCTCGTTGAATTTTCCTTACGAGAAAATCAGCCGCCTAGCGGTGAAAGCTTGTTGTGATCTTTGTATTGAGGTCATGCCGGTAGCACGTGTTTGCCGCGCGCGGCCGGTTGCTGTGCCGTTGGCGCGCTCGCTCCTGGCAGGACGCGGCACAGGGTTGCCGCTTGGCAGGGGCGCACTCGTATGCGATCGGTGTGGCGGTTGAGCCGCCGTTTGCCGGGGCGCTCATAGCCGCCACAGAGAGCGACTTACTTTTTCTGTTTCGCGTTATTTGCAGGTCGACAAATGTTTTTCCGTTGCCTATTGTAATGTCAAATGTTTTGCTTAATTCGTTCAATACAGTTTCTAGAATGTCTTTTGACTTCGCTGCGCCTAGACCGTCATCGACGAACAATGCGAGATACACTATTTCACCATTTATTTTTTCAACAAAAATTCACTGATCCGCTTCAGTAGTTTTATACTCATACTGGTTCAAAAACTTTGCGAATTTTTTGTTTCAGCATCGCGGAGCTTGTTTAAGCCCGTATAGTGATTTTATTAGTGATTTTGCACATATTACTTTTCGTCGGTCTTTCTCTTCTTTTTTCTTCAACGATGAGGCCTTCGGGGATCTCCATGAAGATGTCTTCCTTCAGTTCGCCATATAAAAATGCAGTTTGCACGTCAAACTGCAGAAGCTCGAGATCATCCTCTGCCATCATTGCCAGTAAGGCCCGAAGTGAGTCACAGCGAACGACAATGCAAACGTCTCCGTGTAGTTTATGCCTTGTCTCTGCATGAAGCCCCTTGCACAGAGCCTCGCCTTGAATTCCTGAGTTTTTCTTTCCGGATCTTCTTTTACTCGAATATCCATTTTGAGTCGATAGTCTTGTGCTTCGATGGCCTTGGTACGAGTGTCCACATGTGATTGCGCTCGTGCGCTTGTAGCTCTTCCTTAACAGCACGTGCCCACTGCGTGGCATCCTTGCTGTTCATTGCCTCGTTACATGTGTTTGGTGTGACGTATTCGGCAATATATAATTCTAATCTGTCTGGCATTCTCAGTCTCGCTCGATCTCTCAAAGCTCGACCTTCTTTCTCAATTTCTTGCTGTGGCTCAGCCCAATTGTTTTTATCCGGAATTTCCTCAAACTTATCTTCTTCATACTCGGATTCATCGGAGATTATCTGGATCTCTTTTTGTTGCTCGTTACCTTTTTCAGAGATCCTAGGTCGTCGCAGCACTATATCTTCTTTCTGCTTGCTCTTAACCTAACTTATACTATGTTAACCTACTTAACCCAGTGATGTGGATGTAAACTTCTGCCTCTGCATCCGCCGCACACACACACACACCCCCTCCGCAAGGGACTTACGTTTCCTCTTGCTTCAATAAAAACCCGTTAGAACCACCTCTAGTCCCCTCTCTTCGGCTTTCCACTCACTCTCTCTTATTTTTACCTCAATCACACCTCATTCCTTCCCTCCCTCCAAACCCTCAAAGTACCCCCTTCTATTCCTATCTTTCTCGATCTCCCTCACCCACCATTCCCCCTCTCCTTCCTCTCCCAGCAC
Organism: Temnothorax curvispinosus; assembly: GCF_003070985.1. Classification (NCBI taxonomy): domain Eukaryota; kingdom Metazoa; phylum Arthropoda; class Insecta; order Hymenoptera; family Formicidae; genus Temnothorax; species Temnothorax curvispinosus. The sequence goes on along the minus strand of NW_020222955.1, from coordinate 5,208 downwards.
CCATCTCCTCGCTTCCTGCCAACTCCCCCCTCCTTCATCCCATTCCCTACAACGCTCCCACGTCTCCTCCTCTCCCTCGCACAGTCTGCAAGTCATTTCTCCTCCTCCTCCCAATGTCTCCTCTCCCTCATTTTGTTCCCCAGCCTAAATCTCGCAATCCTATTCTACCTATTTTCCCCCCACCCTTTTTTTAGGTATTCTAGTATTCTTTCCTCTTTTACCTTCTTATACCATTTATTGTACCTTGACTCTTTTATTCTCTCCCATTTCTCTATTCTTTGTACCTCCTTTTCCCACCTTATTATCTCCTCTATTCTTATCTTCCCCTCCCCCCTCTCTCCACCTCTCCCTCTTCCTACAAGCCTCTTTCGCTTATAAAGTTCCTCCTACCCTCTTCCCAACTTGAGGTTCCTCCTCTCCTCCCCGTTCTTTCCTTCACCTCCTCTCAACACATTCTTGCCAGCTCGTTTCCTCCTCCCTCTCCCAGCCTTTTTTCGAACCCCCACGCCCTTCTGCCCGCCCTGCCTCTTAATTTTTCTCTCTGCAGCTCCTCCCTCACCAAGTACCACGGCGTCCTTTTGTCTACTCCCAGCACCCATCTAAAATATTTTTTTTCTAGCCTCTCCATCTCCTCTCTTTCTTCCCATTCCCATATTTCTACCCCGTGCCCCATTACCGTCCAAACCAGCTTATTAAATAGCCAAAACCTTTTCCCCCAGTCCTTCCCAAACCTCCTCTTTCCTATCCCCCACACTTGCCCTATTACCGCCGCCGCCTTCCTAACCCTTTCTTTCACGTGCGCCTCTTGCCCTCCATTTCTGTGTAGCGTATACCCTAGGTATCGGAACTCCTTCACCTTTTCCACTTTTCTTCCTTTCCACCGCCAATTTTTTTTCACCATCCTGCCTCCTCCTTTTCTAAATCTCATGATCTTGGTTTTCTCTGCATTTAGTTCCAACCTCTTCTTATCCAAATACCTCTCCAGCCTCTCCATCATACTTCTCATTTCATCTTCCCTCTCCGCCAGCAGCACCATATCATCCGCAAACTCCAGGTCATACACCCTTTCTTCTCCCAGCCTGATCCCCTCCACTTGACCTTTTTCATCTTATTCTCCAAGTTAGCCAACAATATAATAAAAAGCAGTGGGCTCAGTGGACACCCCTGCCTTACCCCTCTTGCTGTCCAAAAACTCTTCCCCAGCTTCTTTCCCGCTCTGATCCTACTTTTTGTCTCTCTCAGTACTTTCTCTATTCTCTCAACCAGACCCTCCCTAACCCCCCTCTCCCTTAACGCTTCCATCAACACCTCCCCGTCCACCGAGTCAAATCCCGGCTTCAGGTCCACAAACAACGCCACCACCTTTCCCCCCTTCCTTCCTAGTTGTCTATTCACTAGGTAATTAAACACAAATGTTGTCCACCGTCCCCTTTCTAAATCCCGTTTGATTCGGCAGGATGATCCCCTTGTACTCCATTTCCTCCCTTAGTCTCTCTGATAACACCGCCACGTACACCTTGTATAAGGTGGAGAGTAAGGTAACCCCCCTATAGTCTTCTGCCCTCTCCCCCTCTCCCTTCTTTACTATGGGCACAATCACCCCCTCCTTCCAGCTCTCCGGCCACCCTCTTCCCCTTCATACTTTGTTACAAAATCCTCTTACCCACTCCACCAACTCTTCTCCCCCGTGTTGCCACACCTCGCTCGGAATACCGTCTACCCCCACCGCTTTTCCATCCTTCATTTTCTTTAAGACCCCTTTCACTTCTTCCATACTTATTTCCTCCTTACCTTCCTCTCCCTCCCCCTCCTTTCTCTCCCTCCTTTGATAACCCTTCCCTCTACCCACTCCAAGTAATCCCATAAAATGCTCTTTCCACTCCGCCATTTCTATCCCTTCCGTCACTTTCCTCCTCTTTTTCCTCTCCCTATTAACTAATCCCCACACTTCACTTTCACTTCTCATCTCCGCCGCTTTTTTTTCTCGCCTTTCATTTTTCTCCTTTTTTTTCTCTTGCACATTTCCCTAAATTCTTGCTTCCTCCTTTTATACTCTTCTCCCTCCCCTCTCATTCCTCTCCACCTCCTTAGTTCCCTTCTTGCCTTCCTTTTCTTCTCCAGACACTCCTCATTCCACCAGCCCACTTTTCTCTTTTCCTCCTTATTTAATTCCTCCTCCATCTCTTTCATTGCCCCTTTATCCTTCCCTCCATCTCCTCCCACTCCTTTTCCAGCCCCCTCTCCTCCAACTCTACTCCTCCCAGCTTCTGCCTGAACCTAGTTCTTCCTTCTTCACTCCATACACTCCTCCAATTTTTTTCTTCTCCTTTGCCCCCTTTCCCTCTTACCCGCTCCCCTTTTAACCATACCTCTACTGGCTGGTGATCAGAGTCCACCCTGTCCCCTATCCTCATCCTTTCCACTTTATCTTTTACCTCTCTCTCCCCTATTACATAATCAATCACTGTGCACTCCTTTCCCTGTATATGTAAACTCTCCCTCTTCATCTTCCCTTGTGTTTCCGTTGAAAATTCACCACCCTCTTTCCTCCAGGACATCCAACATCAGTCTACCCTCCCTATTTATAATCCGGTCCTTTGACCGTCTCTCTCCTCCTTCCTCCCCTTCCTCGCCCACCAGCTCCCCCCCTTCTCTCCTATCCTCGCGTTGAAGTCTCCCCCAATCAACACTCTAACTCCTGCCTCTCTGTCTTCCATCCACCTCTCCAGCCTTCTTAGCGTCTTCTTCACGCCCTCTCCTGCATATACTCCCACAATCCTCCATCTGTCCTCCCCCACTTTTACCTTGCCCATCATGATTCCCTCTCCCGCCCCCACAATCCTTTCCTCCTTCTCCACTAACTCCTTCCTTATACCCATAATCATTCCCCACATCGCTCTTCTCTTCTTATTCTCTCTCTTCGCCGTCTGCACTCCCCACTTATATTCTCCCGGCAGTTTCTCTTTAACTCTCTTCCACCCTCTATCATCCAGCCATGTTTCCAGCAGCACCATCACATTCCATTTCTTCAGCCCTGTCCAAAACTTCTTATCTTTGTTCTCTAGCCCGGCCACGTTCCAAAAGGCCACGCTCCACTCTCTCCTTCTTTCTCCCTCCCCCTTTCTCCCTCTCTTCTCTCCTTCCTTTATCTGCTTGTGTCTAGTATTGTTAGCGAACTTGGGCTTCCTCCGATTGTCCTGCTTACCATTGACGGCGAACACGTCCTCCTCCGGCTGATTTTTTTCCTGGGGCATTTTGAGCATCGTGTCAGAACTATTCTGTTCTCCCTTTTTTCTCTCCCCCTCCTCCTCTCTTCTTTGATCTCCCCTCCCATTCCTTAAAACCTCCTCTTCTTCGTCCCATTTCAAGCATTGCTCATCTATCCATAGCTTTCCGTATCCTATTCTCACCCTTCTTTCTTTTCTCTCTTCCCCTCTCGCGATTTCTTCTAACCTCCACCTCATTTTTCTTTCTTTCCACGTCCAGTCCTCCATAATCCTCTCCTTTCTTCCTTTCAGCTCTTTCCTTCTTTTCATGATTTCTCCTTTCTGTTCTTCACTCTTCATCCTTACTATTACTATCTGTCTGTCCTCTCTGTCCCCCCCACTCCCCTGACCTCTATATTTCCTCTTACCTCCATAACGTTTAGCACTTCCTCCACCGTTTCTCTCTCTCTCCTCCTTTCTTCTTTAACCTCCAATGCTTTAATCAACACATTTTTCCTTCTCTTTTCACGCTCCTTCTTTTCCATCCTCCTCTCCAACTCTCTTATCTTGTCCCCCACCTCGCCTCCTTCTCCCTCCCCCACTACCCTACTTCCCATTTTACCCCCTCCCTCTTTCTTTCTCTCCAACTCCTCTACCTTCCTTTTCAGCTCTTTTATGCAGTTTACCAACTTCTCCTTTTCTTTATTCCATTTCTCCTCTCGCTCCCTGCACTCTCTTCTCAACTCCTCTACTTCTCCTGTTCCCTGAGCCCCTCTTTCATCTCCTCTATCATCTATTCCATCATCTGTCTCAAATCCCCCCTCCACTCTTTCACCTCCCTCAAATCATTCCTCACCTCCTTTACTTCTTTTCTCCACTTCCTCATGTCCTCCCTCTATTCGCTTTTCTTCTTTTCCCCCCAGTCCAGAATCACGGGAGGCTTCTTGTTATCTCTATCTTCTTCTCCCCCCTCTCTCCTGCATTTCTGCCTTTTCTCTTTTCCTCTTTGCGTCCTCTCCTTTCCCTCCCGACGCTGCTGACGCTCCTACTCACGGTCGTATACACAGGTCGCGAAACTCCCGTGGTGGGGGTATACCTCTTAATGTAACGACCTGTGCTTCACAGATCGTCCGCTAGCCGCGGAGCGCTGCGATCGTATGGTAAATGTGAAAACAATAGGTATATATATATATATATATATATATATATATATATAGCTTCAAATTACTTGCTTATAAAGTTTTGTTTCTTACAAAGTTTTAAATGACAAGAAGACGTTTTATTATTTACACAAATTGTATAAATAATGTAAAAATTACGGAAATTATTTGTATAATTTAAATTTTATTTAATAACACCAAGCATTAATAACACTAAAAGCATTAATTATTCTTGAAGGATTAAAAGTTTCGTAATGGTTGAAAAAAATGTAATTATACTTAAAACATTATGCATGCAATGTGAAACAATTATGTAGATAATTTCTTAGTATTTTTTGAAGGATTTGAAATAACAATATCTGTATAAAATATTATAAATATATTCATATATGTATATATAATAGGTACATTTACATTTATATAAATATACACATTATTGTTGCAAATGAACGTGTTAATAAAAAACTATTGAGAGCGAAGTAACTATTGGATAATTATATTAGATTTGAATAGTACGTATACTATTCAAATTTTGAAAGTCCAATAGTTAATTCGCTGTCAAGTTTTTTTTCATAATATTAAATATTAAACGTTGTTAAGTTTCGACATTTTTCTTTGAATAATACATTTTTTTTTACTTTTTGATTTTCTTGGTAAGTGAATTGGCGCATTCTTAGTCGAATCTTAGTGATCTTTACAGGGAAATGTGAATTCATAATTATCTAATACTTCATCTACCGTTAAATTAAAGACATTTGAATTAGTCGCGTGTTTAGAGAAACATTCTTCAACATTTTTGATTAAATTAAAAAAATGTAAATTTGCATGAATTAAGCCTCCTC
>NW_020222954.1:0-16714 GCF_003070985.1 Temnothorax curvispinosus | reverse complement strand
AAAAGTACAAAACCGTAGAGTCTGATATCCGAGGTACATATATAACAGTTGCCATAGAAAAGTGTAAAAGTAACGTAAAAGTGTAGCAAAGTGTAAGCTAAAATTAGCATAATTACTGTAAAGTGTATCAAATCATATATAATCGCCTGGAATTACTCCATTTGGCTCCTGTTTGTTAATAAATTATAATTGTTGGTAATACTTTTGAAAATGTAATGATTAATATCAAATATGCACCTAAAGTGCCGCTAAAATGTATCGAAGGTGTAGAGCCTACGCTGGCTCGTCTCGCACGCTCGCTTCCGACGCGTGGGTGTATAAAGTGTATTTGGTGTTGTACTTTTATCGGTGGTGTTCTCTAGTGAGTGTCCCTAGCTAGTAGGTGTAAATAGTGTAAGAGTGTAATACAAAAGTGTGACTGTGTCATTCCCCTTCGGGATTGTTCAAAATGATTATGTAAGTTGTGAATAAGGTAGAGTATAAAAACTAAATAATGGTCTTGAAAATTGAGTATTAAAGGTAAAAATATAATAATATAAATAACCAGATATTCGGAAAACTTTGTGCTTGTAAATTTTATGGTAAATAATAAGGTTGCGAACTGGATTTATGTGAATACGCTAATAACAATATGCAAGCTATTGAAATAGCAAATAAGATAAAAATAAATGACAATACGATAATACGAAACTTGTCTGAATCCATGATAATGACTCTACTGTACTCGTTAAATGAAATGTGATTGAGGTAGGTAAGTTATAATTGAAATTGTAAGTTTTTATAAAGAACAGGTAAGTATCAATATTTATTTCGTGTTTAACAGGTATGTTTGGCGTGTGTGTGTGAATTTGTCTAACCCGCTGTGTAAACTTAATCCTAACGGGTGTGTACCCTCTCGGTACTTCACACTTTTATCCACGCGAATTGTCATGCAACTTAATTAAAATAATAAAAAATAAACAAACATAATCTTTTTCTATATGCAATGGAATAATAATAATATATATATCGCTCAATAAAATAATATATAAATAATATATAAAAAGGGTTATTCTCGCTGAGTATGTATGCCTTAGAGGCTCGTATAGCAACTCTGCTGCGAATCGGCTGCACCTGGCTGCTGCTCCTCCTGCACCTCGACCGTCATGGGCTCGATCTCCGCACGTTCAGCCTGTCCAGCGGGCTATGTGTCCACCTCGAGCAACCTGCTCACCTCCTCGTCAGCTTTTAGGGTAAATGTGTCCGTAATGACTCGGCTGTCAGCCTCGCAAAGGCCGCTGTCGATCCCCATGGATGTTTGGCTGCACTCTACGGGCGTCGGTGTGGCTGTTCTCTGCACCTTCTGCCCCTTTTGTGACTGTGCTTGGTCCTGGGACATCTCCTTGGTCACCAGGCTTGGTTCTCGACTCATCTGGGAAACGGACGATTTATCGTACGGTCCCAAGGTTAGGTTAGGTTGTAGGTACAGAAAGGCTAGTAGTAATACATGTCGGTTCTAAGCCGGGAGCTTCGAAAGGGAGCGGGCGAGGGGGTATTCAAGGGGCGAGGGAGCTGACGTCACGCGGGGAGGGGGACTTTTGGTGCGTCAGGGCCAAGTTGTTCTAAGGAGAGGGAGGTGTCACCTACGTACTGTACTGCAGGACTGCGTACCGATTCCCCACCCGGGTGCACTCCTTTTTTTTCTATCTCACTCTTCTGAGAGTTAATTAAACTAAATTTTATTTGTGCAAAACATTTTACCGGAGATCTGACTATTCGGATGCATAGCTCCTTAAGGACGCGTCAGCGACCATATGTTCCTTAACAAAAAATGATCCCCTCTGTGTGACCTATCATTCCTCAAAGTTTGTCGGTGAGGTCCTGGGACACCGTGTATATTATATATACATATATATACATTATATATAACTTGGACCGTATGGCTTTGATTCTAATTTGATTGTATAAATTAAATAAATTTATGGATTTTGTTAAGGAGCGTTGTAACCGGGCCGCGAGGCTGACTGCGACGCGTCTGCTGTCAGTCTCGTGGCACGGATTCGACCCGCACGGAGTTGATCGATCACGCTCTCCTGTGTGGTCAATCACGCGTTGACGCGACCCTTTGGGAGAGGTGTGCGCAGGCTCTCGGGGCCAGAGCGAGCAATCGCGGGGATCAGACTCGATTCGTACACGTTAGCGGCAAGTTCTTTCCGCCTCACGGCCGAAAATTTGTGCGTGGTTTCTCCACGGTTTAAGCGCGGCATCGCCGCCAATCTTTCGCTGAGTGCGTGAGTGATAGACACTCAAAACGTAATAATCGAGCTCAACCCGAAGTTTAGCTCCGGACCTTTGTCGTCGACAAGCGGGAGCGGTTGCAGTCCGTCCCGCGGCCAAGAGTTCGTTTGCTCCGTCCGCGGAGCGTCCGGTCGACGCACGGCAAGATCCGAGTCGCGTCTGCGACAGACCATCGCGTCAAGATCGCAGATAGAATTCTGGCCACGGCAGTGTCCGTGTAATAAAATCTACATTGTGTAAAAATCGCGTGACCAATAGACGAGTTCTCATTCGCCGCCCTCACCCTCGTTTCGCACTCTATCTGAATGGCTCCGGCATTCATCGCGCTCCGACAAAATCAAGTCGAGCACGAAACATCTGGTCCTTCGAGCCGGATCGAAACGAGATTCATGCGAGTTTGCGGTAAAAACGTTCACGCGTAAAGTCAGTGCAAAATGGCTGACCTTCGGGAACGGCAAACGCGGCAGTTGATGCGAGGCGTCGACCGTGCGATAGACCATTTTTGAAAAATCGGCAAGAAAAATCTTACTCCTGCCAAAATTCGAAATCAAATCAGTTCGCTAAAAGACATCTGGGCGCAAGTTCAAAACGGGCATTTCGCCCTTCTCGCCGCCACCCCAGCTGCTGACCGTCCTGCTGACGACTACTTCCGGGAATCGCAGTACGAGGCTTGTGAAGACGCATACCAGGCTACCTCCGACTACATGGCCGAATATCTCGAGGAACTGGATCCTTACGTGAGTCCGAACCAATCATTCGAATTTGGACATCATCCGCTGGGATCATCATCCGCGTTTTCGCTGTCTCACTTACCGCCGATAACACTACCGCCATTTAACGGAAATTACGACGAATGGGAGAGCTTCCGAGATCGATTCACTTCGCTCATCATTAACAATAAAGATTTGTCGAATTTTTCGCGCATGCATTTCCTTGTGTCGTGCTTAAAAGATCGTGCCCTTGATTGTGTCAAGGATATTAACGTCACGGCAGATAATTTCGCGATTGCATGGAACACGTTAAATACGCGATTCGAAAATAAACGCCGCCTCATCAATGTTCATATGTCGACGTTGCTCAATTTGCCGGCGGTCGCGCGTGAATCCGCGGCCGAGCTCCAAACCCTTCGCGACAAAATAAATACTGCGGTCGCCGCTCTGAGCAAGTTGAATCGCTCACCCGAAGAACTGTGGAGTGACATATTAGTCAATCTCGGTTCGTTGAAACTCGATACGGTAACACGCAAAGCGTGGAATTTAAAATATAGCGAGGAACGCACTCCTCCGGCATATAAAGATTTCAGTAAATTTCTTGACAATCGGATTCGTGCGCTTGAAGAATGGAAGCTCCCCCCTTCTCCCGCCAACAAATCGAAACCATCGAGCGTACAAAAAATTAACAGTGCGGCTGCATCCGCGCAGTCGCCACCGCAATGTTCATTATGTAAATTGAAGCATCAATTCAGTGCATGTCCGCAGTTCGTAAGTAAGAGTCCGAGTCAACGGCGCGACTTAGTCAGAAAAGAAAACCGTTGTTTCAACTGTATGAGGAAAGGTCACGCCGTTCAAGCTCCAGTAAATTCACTTGTCGCTTGTGTCAACGTAAGCATCATACGACGCTTCACCTTGACTCGGACTCTCAACCGAAAGCTCTAGACGTCGTGCCGACGAGTCAGCCGTCCCAGCCCAACACGACAACAAAAGAAGAAGTAAATTCACTGTTTACGTCCTCAAATGCTACCGTGCGCGTACATGTGTTGCTCGCTACGGGTTGGATAACAGTCGGCTCGTCGCCAGGTCGTTCCGTCACGGTTCGAGCACTGTTAGATCAAGGGTCGGAAATGACCGTCATCACAGAGAAACTCGCTCAATGTTTGCGCTTGAAGCGAATTCGCTTGCCAACAACTATTTCGGCAGTTGGTTGTGTCAACGCCGGGACATACCGCTTCGCGGCTACAATCACAATTTCTCCGCGTGACCGCACGGCACCGGCATTTTCGACGACCGCGTTGATTTTGAAATCTTTAACGTCATACATTTCACCGCGCGTGGAAACTGAGCTCACTTTGAGTCATCTCGCGGACCTTCCATGGGCAGATTCCGATCCCATGAACACAGATCCCATTCAAATTCTTGTTGGCGCTGATCTTTACGGCGAGTTGATCCTCGACGGCCTCCGGAAGGGAGCCACCGGACGACCGATCGCTCAGAAGACCGTGTTAGATTATATTATTTCCGGACCTATGGCCTCCTCTCTAGTCTCGTCACACACGTCATCAAGCCTATTGTCCAGCACGTTCGTGACCTCACATTTTTGTTCTCAAGGCGAATCACTCGAAGCCAAGTTACGCCGCTTCTGGGAAGTCGAGGAAATTCCCCGATCTTCCATTCTTAGCCCGGCTGACGAACAATGCGAAGAGCATTTTCGTCAAACCTATTCGCGCTGTCCGGATGGTCGATAAATGGTTTGTTTGCCGTTCAAAACCGGCCCTTCTATCAACATCGGCCATTCCAGAGCCATTGCGGACAAATGTCTGCAACGCCTCAAAAAAAATAATGCCAGAGAGATATGTATGGAAATGCCAACCAGCGACAAGAAAAAAGAAAAGAGGAAGAGCAAGAGGAGGGATAATTACCGGAGTAAGAAAAGGGCTTGAAGTAGAAGGAAGAATAGAGAGAGAAGAGGAAGAAGTAGTGGAAAGAATTGTAAGGACAAAAGAGGGAGAATGGAAAATTATTAGTGTATACGTAAATAATGACATTGACAAAAAAATAAGAGTAATTGTACACGTTCCAAATGAATTGTGATCTACGTAATAGTGTTAAGGGTCAAGAAACTTGATGTCGTTTAGTCAATATATTTTGAAGAGTGTTTCGAGAAGACTTTTAAAATTTCTTAAGTGTGATAAAGGAAGAAAACGTCTTATTAATAACAAATCACATGAATATAAAATAAGAATTTCAGCATAAAATTTGTATCAATGGTCAATCAACTCAAAGCAATCTTTCAGTTTATCAGGGAAATCCTAAACTAGAATCTATTAGTTGAAGGTTTATAAAATAATATAATTTCTGTAGAACAGAAGATCTATAAACATGAAGAGTTGAATGTATTTCACATGAATTCCACTCCTAAATAGTTAAACAGTTGAACAGACCATTAATACGCACAAAGTTATTAATATCGATGACATTATAAATTCACAAAATATCATATGAAGTTGTTCGAGATTCCGTTAACGCTGCGCCGTTAGATCAGATGGCAGCATCGATCGGGTAACGACGCTGGATCTCCGCGGCAGCTTGCGCCGCGCACGGGCACGCTCATCGCCAACGTCTTCCTCGCGATATTCAGAGTCGTACAAATGGCCGCGCAGTGATCAGACGCACAACGTGTGCTCTATGCATTTTTGATTGTGACTACACATCGAAGTGCTCACCGCAGTGATTACAGCTGCCGAGATACTGCATTAACATGTAAAGCGACCGCTCATCCAGCTCTATTCGGGTACATCAACACGACGACTCAGGCTTACATGTGCGCGAGTGCCGACCGCCACGTGTCTCACCGGCTCACGGGCGATTCATCGAAGAGGACGGCAATTAATATAATTGCCTCTCATTTACACGGACTATATACACCTCATTTATACACCGCTCATCGATTCTCAGGTCAGATTGTATCAATTTTGACGCATTAAAGACGCATTAAAGACGGATCAGACTGTGGTCTGAGTTACACAAAAATAAAGTGAATATTTAGTTAACACCTTCCACGCGCGTCCTTCTCATCCCGCTTCCATCGCCGGGATTAATCAGCGATTTCGCGAACAGAAGTAGTAAATAAATAATGGAAGAATGCATACATCTTTTACTTTTAAGCTTCTTATTATTCGAAAGAACAGTCAGAATTAGATTGTGAAACTGAATTTATGTTAATAATAATGTGCATATAAAAATGATATATGCTTCTGAACATATATGACAATCGTCATCTGAGTTGTTTGTTAATTCAAAACAATTGAAATATGTACGCATTTATCCATATTTTGTCAAATAAAAGAGTATTTGACGGAGAGAGAGAATATCTCCTAAAGTAAAACGCAATAGTATTTTCGGGACGATAATTAATAATATAGAGAAAAGTATATACAACGCAAAGTATCGGAAGAATTCAAATAATTCAATATAATTATAATCAATCGTGTTGAGTTCGCGAGATATTTACAAAGATGAAATATAGCTTTTACTGACAACAGCCGTGTCTTTCAAACAATTATTAATATTCAGTTTACAATTGAAGAATTATTTACTACAGGTAAATAGCTTGATTTTACAATACACGAATGATTTACCAAAGGTAAATCCCTTGATTCTCCACATACAAAATATTCTTACACGTTGCAACCAAATTTAATATAGTACTTAAGTACTTTAAGTACTCTAGCAATGAGAAGGAAGCTTCTCGTCCGGCCTCGTCACTGAAGGTGAGAAGGCTCGGGGATGGGATCGAAATGCCACACAAATATACGGTGCGCTCTTGGTGATCACCATCCAAACGTAATATAAAAGCTCTCGAATGTTCTGGAATCAGAGATCGCCGTTTAGCTAAAGCACCTTAGCCCATTCTAAAGATCAATGATTCCTTACACTGAACAACGAGAGTTACCTTTTTTGTGGATCTTCGCATAGGAAGAATTCCATCTCAATCGCCAGCCGTATGCCTTTATACCTCAAGGCTCTGAAATTTCCATCAGTCATCAGATCGTCCGTAATGGCGGACATCCTTCAATAACGGGAATAATGGCGAAGGACGTCTCCTTTGTTCGTCCGTAGCGTATATGCTGATACAATCTAGCACCTGATGTATCAGGTTCCTCTTTTTACTTCAGCCGGAATTCCGCTGAAGTCTATACACGAAATCGCGAGCTTAATACAAGCATAATGAGACTACGAGTCTTTCTGACTCAGCACGCGTGACTCTTACAACGACGAACTGAAGCGTAATGAACGCACGCTCTCTCAAGAAGAACCGAACTTCCGTGAAGAAACCGGAAGCCAGGTAGCGCTACCACCTTGTATAGCAGCGCCGTTCCGCGACACTATTTTGGGATATAACTAGGACCCACGTTGGTCCCGCTAGAGCCTTTCAGGGACGTAATTAGTGATTCAGTTATTCTAACAGATGGCAGCACACCACTGTTTCCTATCCTTATAAGCGGTATTTCGAACAGTAATAAAACAATATACGAACGAAGGAGGCATAGGAAAGCGAATAATAATAGGAGGCGACTTTAATGCAAGAACAGGGGAAAAAGGAGGAATTATGGACATCTTTGGAGAAGAAAGAAAATCAAAAGACAAAGAAATAAACGCAGAAGGAAAAAAGCTGATAGAATTTCTGGAAGAAGAAGGGCTAGGAATACTAAACGAAACTAAGGGAGATAAAGAAGGAGAGTTTACCTTTACCGGAGGGAGAGGAGAGACAGTAATAGACTATATAATAGGAAATTAGGAGCTATGGGAAAGAACAGAAGAGGTAAGAATTGGAGAGCAGATAGAATCGGACCACCAATATGTAGTACTAGAAATAGCGGAGGAAATAGAAGAAAGAAAAAGGGCGGAGAAGAAAGTGAAAAAAGTAATGAACTGGTCTAAAGAAGCCGTAGAAAGATATAGAAAGAAGATCGAAGAAAAAACCATAGATAGAGTGAACCCGGAGGAGCTCATGGAAGAAATAAAAAATGCAGTAACACGGGCGGTAAGCTGGAAAGAAATTAGAATAAACAATAAAGCGAAGAGAAAAAATAAATGGTGGGACGGACAGTGTGCGGAGCTAAGAAGAGGCAAAAGAGAGGCTAAGAAAGTGGAAAAAAGGGGAAGAAGAAAAAGCAGAATATATAAAGAAGCAAAAAGAATACAGGGAAATGATAAAAGAAAAAAAAGAGAAGGAAAAAGAACAAATTATAAAAGAAGCAAGGAACGCAAAAAAATGAAAAAGAGGTATGGAGATTCATAAATAGAGAAAGGAAACATAGAAAGAAAGTGAATGAAGAAATAAGCAAGGAACAATGGAACGAGCATTTTAAGAAGTTACTAGGAGGTGTAGGAACGAAGCAGGAGACGGCAAAGGAAAAACAAGAAACAGGAGATAGTTGCGAAGATCAGGAGAGAATAAGAAGAGAGGAGGTGGAAGAAGTAATAAAGGAGATGAAAAATAAACAAGCAGCAGGAGCGGATGGAATACCAAACAAGGTATGGACAAACGGAGGAAGCAGATTAAAGGAAGCAATATGGAAGATATGTGACATAGCATGGAGAAAAGGGGAAATGATAGAAGACTGGAATAAAGGAATAATTGTACCTATAGTAAAGAAAGGGAAAGGAAAAGAAGCAGGAGACTACAGAGGTGTAACACTGATGAACACGAGCTACAAAATATACGCAGCTATTTTAGCAAAACGACTAGAGAAGGAGATAGAAGAGAAGAAGCTAATACCGGAGACGCAAACAGGATTCAGGAAAGGAAAAGGAACGATAGAAAATATATACACATTAAACTATGTAATAGGAAGAGCGATTAGCAAAGAAAGAAGTTAGTGGCAACATTTATAGATCTGAAGGCAGCATTTGACTCAGTTGATAGGGAAATATTATGGAAGGTAATGGAGAAAAATGGAATAAGCAAAAAACTGAGAGCTAGAATCAAAAAGCTGTATAAAGAAACAAAAAGCGTGATTAGATGTAATGGAGAAAAAGGACTGTGCTTTTGGACAGTAAACGGAGTAAGGCAGGGATGCCCTCTGAGTGCGCTACTATTTATATTGCTGCTGGCGGACTTGGAGGAGGTAATGAGAAAAGGGCAGGAGAGAGGGGTAGTTATAGGAGATACAAAAATATGGACGTTTGCATACGCGGATGACATAGTGGCAATTGCAGAGAGAGAAGAGGAAATGAAACAAATGATAAGGAGGTTAGAAAAGTACTTCGACAAAAGGAAACTAACAGTGAATGTTGGGAAAACAAAAGTCATGAAATTTAGAAAAGGAGGAGGTAGAGCCAAAGAAGTTGAATGGAAGTAGAAAAGAGAATAAATACAAGAGGTAAAAGAATTTTGCTACCTAGGATACATATTTCAAAGAAACGGAGGACAAGAATCACACATAAAAGAGAGAGTAAGAAAAGCCACAGTTGCAATGAGGCAAGTATGGGGTATAGGAAAAAGAATTTTTGGAGGAGACTGGAAAAGAAGAATGAAACTCTTTGACTCGCTGGTGGCAAGTGTGGCAATGTATGGAGCAGAAGTATGGGGATGGAAGGAAAGAAAGAATATAGAGAGGATACAAGAGAGGTTTATAAGATGGACGTTAGCATTAGACTGGTGCACGCCGGGTTATATGATAAGAAAAGAGACTAAAAGAAAGATGAGAACAAAAGCGGCTAAAAGAGCAATGAGATACGAAGAGAAATTAGAAAACGGAGGGGGAAACGAAGTAGCAAGAGCATGCTGGAAGGAAATAAAGAAGGACGTAAGGAAAGAGAAGTCAAAATGGGAAATAGAACGTAGAAAGTTTTACGAGTGTAGAGGATATGCAGCGGAAGAGATAGAAAGGAAAAGAGAAGAAGGGTGGAGTAGCATAGAAGAGGTAGAATGTAGAGATAGAGACATACAAATACAGGAGATAGACGAAAAGATAAAAGAATCAAAATATAATAGATGGTACAAAGAGATAGTAGAAATCGGAAGACCTGAGTATCTGGAAAGAAGAGGAAAAGAAAAATCGGTAACAAGGATAGCAAAATTCAGACTAGGAAACGAGATGCGTGGTGGAAGGTACTGGGAATCAGAGGAGAAAAGAAGTTGCAGAGTATGCGAAGCAGAGGAAGAAACTTGGGAACATACACTGGAGAGATGCGCGAGGGAGGGAAGCGATGACATAAGAGGAGGAATAGAGAAAAGAGTAAGAAAAATTTTGAATGGCAACGGAGAGGGAGAGAGATGGATGGTGAAGTTGGAGGAGAGAAGAGAAAAACGAAATACAGAGACAGAGAACTGTTAAAGCTATAATATTCTGCTCTGTTTGTTTGATTTGATTTGTACAATGTAAATGAAAATGTATAATGTCTATATGTATGATATATGTTATATGTAAGCATTTCAAGCCGAAAGGCAGAAATAAATATATTCTATTCTATAGAAGTGAACAAATCAAGGAAACTAACAGAGTGTAATCGACTTGCAAGCCATCTTCTACAGGGTTTACCAAAAATATGGCAACCCCTAAATATTTCGAAAAGTACGCATTTTAGAAAAAAATGTTTCAGACAAAAGTTGTAGAACTTCAAGTAACGCATTAAACAGTAATATTAATTTGACTATAAATAACTTTGTTAATGCCAAGTAAAAATAACTTTAAAATGTTTAAATAGAAACCTCTATTTTTGATTGCATATTCTTATAGCTTACCTTGAGAGCTTTTCAAAAAACTATAATAAAGTATATTTTTATTAAGTATTTTTCAAGATATGGAGCTTGAAAGCTACGATACCGCCGGGATCAGCGTTACCCAAGATGTACCGCGTGGAGGTTGCACGGTCGGATTTACACTAGCAGAGTTGTAAATAACAATACTTTTGTGATTGAAGTTCTTAATTACTAATTATTTTACATAATTTTAATTTAAATTAAGTTTAAGTACAAATGTTTTTCGGAATTGTAATTAAAGTTGTTCAATTAAAAATACATTTTGAAATTGTAATTAAATTCAAATTTTATTACAATTAAAAAAGTAAAAAAAGTAATTATTATTTACATTTTCCTAAATTACAAATTTTACAACCTTGATTTACATTTTTTTGTGTTTGAGTGTTTTAGAGTAAATTCTAAAAGTGGTTTTCATTGACTTCTAGACAGTATGCCAATCTTTGATAGAACGCAAAAATAGCTCTACGATTTGATTCAGCGGCTATCAAGGCTGCTTCATTTCTTATTCGCTGTCTCAATTCTTATGTAATGAATATTTTGAGGTTTTGTTTCGTAAACCTTACTCTTCAGATAGCCCCAAAAGTAATAATCAAGAGGAGTTAGATCTTGTGACATAGGTGGCCAACTTTCCCCACCTTCATTTCGGTTCCTTCTTTCTATCCACTTTTGCAAGATTTAAAATTTAAAATTCGACATGGCCCTGCATCAAAATGAGGCGGAGCTCTATCATGCTGAAACCATATTTGCTCAAAGTTATTTGGAAAAATATTTTGTATGGCTGGAATTATTTCATCTACAAGTAATCTCTCGTACCTATGAGCATTGAGGTTTTTCTAAAAAAAAAAATGGCCCTATCACATAAGCATCTATCATGCCGCACCATACATTTATTTTTTGTGGGTATTAATTGTGTATGACTTTCCCGCACTTAATTCGGATTTTTATCTGACCAGAGACGAAAATTTTGATTATTAACCTCTCTCGTCAATGTATAGGTTGCCTCGTCTGTGAAAACAATTTAATAAGGAAAGTTGGGCCAGGCATCTATTAGGTCCATCATTCTTGCAGAGAAGCGTATACGACGCTCATCATCTCCATCTTGCAATTCTTGAACGTATTGCAGTTTGTATGGATGTAATTTATTTTTTCTTAAAATTCTGTGTACGGACATGGGAGCAATGTCGTAAGCTTGAGCTGCTCTATTAATAGACATATGGGGATTTTCAATAAAAGTCTGCAGAACGTCAAGTTGTTTGTCGTTATTCATTGCAGACGATGGCCTGCCAGACCTAAAGCGACTTTTTACACTACCGGTTTCTTGAAAACATACAGTTTTCAAAACAATGGATTTACTAATTTAACAATTCGGATACGTGTTATTAAATAATCGAACAACATCGGTGAACGATCGTTCATTATCACCCCATCCGCGCATCATTAGGATAGTGATTCTTGCACGCATAATTCGTTAGCCAAACGTTTAATTTTTAATTTATTAATTTGCGAATTAAAAAGACAAAAGTTCACGGCAGAAGCAGAGATTGCTCTAGGACGCTATCACTCTACCCACGTGATTATGCGCGAGAAAAGAACACTGAACATCTTGGCGCTTGCGTTTTATACCCTCTCGGAGTGTCGATCCAGTGGGAGAGGGTCAGCACTCTTTCTAAGAGAGTCCAATGGGAGTCTCCAATGACCCAATCGTCTTTTCCCTCTCCCTCCCCTCGCGCTGACTCTCTGCCATTCCCCCTTTCCCCATAGGATAGAAAGACCGAAGAAGGAACCAAAATGAGGGAAGAAAGGATTGGCCATCTCGGTCTAACACTCCTCTTGATTATTACTTTTGGGTAATGCTGATGCCCCCCCCCCCCAGCGATACTAGAACTTTCAAGCTTTGTAACTTGAAAAATATTTAATAAAAAAATACTTTATTATAGTGTTTTGAAAAGCTCTTAAGGTAAGCGATAAGAATATGCAATCAAAAATAAAGGTTTCCGTTTAAAAATTTTAAAGTTATTTTTACTTGGCATTAACAAAGCTATTTGTAGTCAAATTAATATTACTATTTAATGCGTTACTTGAAACCCTACAACTTTTGTCTGAAACATTTTTTTCTAAAATGCGTAGTTTTCAAAATATTTAAGGGTTGCCATACTTTTGGTAAACCCTGTATAACTGACAACACAAGACGGAAATAAATAAACATCTGACCGATCATACATAACCCTCTTAACTTTAAAGACCATCGCATAAAAAATTGCATAGGCTGGCATATGCATAGCATAAGACCGCTAAACCAATGAGCATCTTATGTAAATTAATATGACGAATTTGTGCTGGATTGGTTTAGCGGTCTTATGCTACGCTTATGCTAAGCTATGCATTTTGTGTGCAATGGCTTTAACCACATCTTTTCAATTCTTTACTTATTCTTTACATTCTTTACATAGTTTACATTCTGTACCTATTCTTTACTCCAAACGTAAAGAATTAATTCTTTACACGTAAACGCACATCACTGATTACAATTATATACATATATATATTCCAACTTAATTTGTTGACATTTTCACGAGTCTAATGATATATTTGAATTTACGCAGGCTGAAACATGCGTTCGTTAACTGTTAACCGGTTATCGATAAATATTACCACATGCCTCGGTAGTCGAATTGGTACGACGCCCTTCACGGAATGAAGGAGGTTCCAAGTTCGAATCCTGGCTGAGGTACTATTTTTCGCAATAATTTCTTTACAGTTTTTTAAATAATTAAATCGTGTAGATTTAATTCCGGGGAGGGAAGGGTATTAATGTTCCAACGATAGCTGTGTTTTTAGTCCGACAAATAATCGGCGCACAGTTTATTAAGTTGGAATATATGTTATACATATATACATTGTAATTCGTTACTTCTGTAACTAATAATTTCTTTACTTGCGCACCACGTACCGTGCTTGACTCGTCTATTAATTTGTTGACATTTTCACGAGTTTAATGATATATTTGCACACATAAAGTTGCGCACCGTTCGATTGGACACGTTTCAATTGCGCATAGTTTGTTTGTACACATTTCATTTACGCACAGTTCAATTGGACATCATTGCTTTTGGACACAACACATATTATTAACTTATTTAAATAAATAAACATATGTTGCATTGGACACAGTTCTTTTGCGCACAGTTCAATTGTGGACAGTTCTTTTGCGCACAGTTCTTTTGCGCACAGTTCAATTGCGCACAGTTCAATTTCGCACAGTTTTTTTGGCGCACAGTACATATACGCACAGTACATTTGCGCACAGTTCATTTGCGCACAGTTCGATCAAGCGTACATGCTAAGTTGTGTAGGAGGTCCATCCTGCCTACTGGCGGAGGCGGGCGCGAAAGGGGGACGCGCGTGCGTTCGTGCGTGCGTGCGTGCGTGGTAATTTTTAAATGCGTTTGATCGAACTATGTGCAAACAAACCGTGTGCAAACGAACTGTGCGCAATTCAACTGTGCGTAAAAAAACTGTGCGCAAAAGAACTGTGTCCAATGCAACATACAAGAATAATAGTAAAAAAAATAGTAAGAACAATAAAAAAGTTATGTTTAGTACTGCTTTGTAAATAGTTAGTTAGTAAGCATTAGTTGATAAGATCGTTGCCTTGTGCAATTATTGTCTCGCGAAACGTCGGCGGATCACGATCGAGCTTTGATTGAGATACGCTTGACTCACCAATCGGTGCTGCCATCGCTCTTCCGCCGACGGTAGCGATAACGAGGAGCCGATTACTCGCTCGCGACACGTTTGAAGGATCGTTCCCAGCACCAGTTAAGAACGACGAGTTCTCGGAGCCACAAATCCAAGACTCATTTTGGGAGATAGTTAAGATCGACGAGTCCTCGGAGCCACAAGCCCGAGACTCATTTTGGGAACACGGTTAAGCTTGACGAGTCCTCGGAATCACACATCCGAGACTCATTTTGAAGTGCTCTTCTTGAGACGGCACTCACACGGATCTACCCGGTGCTAGCACGAATTGTCTTGCTTTGCCTGCCTGCCTATTGCCTATTGTTGCTTGCCTATTGCATGAAGCGCAGATCGAGAACGAAGGAGATGACAAGACCTTGCGACCAGCGAGATACAAGGTACGTGCCAGGCGGTGAGTCGCCTTTTAATTTATTTGCTTCGCTTTTCGCTTTTTCGCGCCTCTAAAAGCGAGGGAGAATTCCTGTACCCTCCCTTTGGTCCTTCGAGTCACTAAATAGTTTTCTCGCAAACGAGGGGACATAAGACAAACCCTTCTAAATTATAAAACAGAAAGATTTTAAAAAGAAAATAGAAGAACAATAGATGCATTAAAGGTTATTGTTATATAATCCAAAAAAAGAAGAGGAAAAAAACAGATTTCAATTTTTACAGAGTACTATGGCATAAATCCCGCATGCTAAAAATGCCGTATATCTAAAAAACAGGTGGGATATACAAGATATCAAGCTAAGCAAAAAATACAAGAGCTATGCACTTGTATTTTGCTGTATTTCATCCTTTACTATCCCTCTACACTTATGTATCATGAAATAACCATTAAACCTTTTACATTCCCTACAATAATCATTTTACATAAGTCGTAATATATAATTGCGCTACTTACTGTATTGAGAAATTGATTTAACTCACGCCGGTTTCGTTAATATTAACAGTAAAGAACTGAAATTACAATACAATACTAATATGGCATAAAGGCACATAACAGAGTGATTGCGAGCAAATATCTTTATTCTTTCTATTTTTTTTCTGACTTCTGCAGCGTAAATCCCCGTGCGCCGTAAATTTTACGGTATAATAAGAGTAACCCTATAATAATGCGAAAGCTGTCCCTCACCGAAATGTAACTCTAATTTCGACTTTAATTCCTCGTATCCCAAATTTTACAAATTTTCTACAGATTTTAAGACGGAATGCGCTTTTCCTCTTCTTAAGCTTGAAGCCAAAGCTATGGTTTTGGTCGCATCGTCCCATCGATTCGCGGGCGCAATTAAATTAAATTGGGAAAAAACTCCCACAACGAAACCGCATTGTCAAATGTATCGGAATTCAATTTGTAACCAAATTCACTGCGCGCTTTTCCTCGCACTAACGGCTCCTACTTCCGGATCGCGATTCGCTCTTATATTGGAAAGACTTAGTTTCCTGAAAGACCAGTTTCCTGGTAGAAGCTGAAGCTCCTCATTGTGCCGGCGAAGCATTGCCGCAAGTTCCTCTTCCCGTTACACACATACGCACACGCACACACACTATCCCAACTGAGCACCCAAAAAGTGTTGCACTTCGTCCGCGCACTCGTGAATGCGTATTTCCGGGATCGCGAAAGTATAACCACTCTCGATTGTAGAGAAATATAACGTTTATTGGGAACTTTCTACAATCTCTCGGAACACGTCTTAACGTCCAAAAAACCGGGAGAGAACTTATTCTACCCGTTGCCAAGCAACCCCGTTGTTAAAGGCGCCGCACATCTTCTAATCGCGGCTCGATTCAGAAACAAAGCAACCAGGGCGTAACAATAGAATAAGATGCGGTTAAAAAAATACAGGTTCCTATTTAAAAAAAATTAAGTTGACCTTAAAATAACTCTAAAAACGTCCACTAAATCAAAAATAAATAATGCTGTTATGTTTCCGTCCCAAAATCAAACAACTTTTGTTTCAAACTTATTTGTCAAAAATTGTTATTGAAATATTTAGGGATATCAATTTGAAAAACTCATCTTGTATACCTATTGAATAATTAATATACAAATACTTCACAATTACTATACTGTACTGTACTGTACTGTACTGTACTGTACTGTACTGTACTGTACTGTACTGTACTGTACTGTACTGTACTGTACTGTACTGTACTGTACTGTACTGTACTGTACTGTACTGTACTGTACTGTACTGTACTGTACTGTACTGTA
>NW_020222953.1:0-2909 GCF_003070985.1 Temnothorax curvispinosus | reverse complement strand
TTCGATTACGCGAAAAAGTCGAAAAAGAATTAGACAAGTTGGTACAAGTAGGGATACTTGAAAAAGTTGATTATTCAGATTGGGCGACACCAATCGTGCCAGTTCTTAAGAAGAACGACGAAGTTAGAATTTGCGGGGATTACAGCGTAACACTTAATCCAAATTTGAATGTTGATATTCACCCTTTGCCAACGCCGGATGAATTGTTTACTCAGATGGCGGGAGGTAGAATCTTTTCGAAAATAGATTTGACTCAGGCATATTTACAGTTAGAAGTCCGACCGGAGGACAGAGATTTGCTTACATTAAATACGCATAAAGGATTGTACCGTCCTACACGCCTTATGTTTGGTATTGCGTCAGCACCAGCTATTTGGCAACGTACTATAGAATATATTCTAAAGGGTATCCGAGGTGTAGTCACATTCTTGGACGACATACGTATTTCAAGTAGAAACTTGAGAGAACATTTACGTACACTACGATTAGTTTTCGAACGATTACATAAGTACAATATACGAATAAATTTTGCAAAAAGTGAATTCTTAATGAATGAAATACATTATTGTGGTTATGTTATAAATAAAGACGGGTTAAGTAAAGCTTCAGATAAAGTAGAGGCAATTTCAAAAATGCGACAACCGTCAAATGTTTCTGAGCTACGAAGTTTTCTCGGGATGATACATTATTACGACAGGTTCATTCCAAATTTAAGTTCGATACTTCAACCTCTGAATAGGTTATTACAGAAAAACGTTAAATTTTATTGGTCTACAGAGTGCGAAAAGAGTTTTCAAGCCGCGAAAAAAGCTTTTGCAAGTCCGAAATGTTTAGTTCATTTTGATCCGAGATTACCGATTACTTTAGCTACAGACGCTAGCGCTTACGGAGTCGGTGCAGTTTTGTCACATATTTTTCCTGATGGTTCAGAGAAAGCAATTCAATACGCGTCACAGACATTATCGAAAACGCAGCAGTCCTATTCGCAGATAGATAAGGAAGCGTATGCAATTATTTACGGTGTGAAGAAATTTCACCAGTATTTACAAGGCGCGAAATTTACATTGATTACGGATCATAAACCGTTGACACAGATATTTTCTCCTACGAAAGGTTTACCATTTTACACAGCTTCGCGTATGCAACACTATGCATTATTTTTGCAAGGGTTTAATTATGATATTAAGTACAGAAGGTCAGAACAACATGCAAATGCGGATTGTTTATCGAGATTACCAATTCCGCGAGGTTCAAGTTCACCAGAGCAAGAATTTGAATGTGATATAATAGACGACTTTCAGAAAGTTACTTTCGAGACACTACCAATTACAGCAGAACAGGTAGCGAAATGTACATTGCAAGATAGAGAGTTATCTAAACTTCTTAATTTTCTTGAGTCAGGTAAAGGTTATTTTAAGAATAATAAATACGATACAGTTCCGTTAGAAGAATTTACATTGTTACACGGAGTTATATTTAGAAACCATAGAGTGGTGGTTCCATTTCAGTTACGAAAGCAAATACTTAGAGAATTACACGAAGGTCATTTCGGTATAGTGCGAATGAAACATTTAGCACGAGGTTACGTGTGGTGGAATAAAATCGATAAGGATATCGAAGAGATTTCTAAGAATTGCGGAAATTGTAATAGGTTTAAGAATAATCCACCAAAGATAAGTCATATTTGGGAACCAACCGAATCTCCATTTGAGAGAGTACATGCGGATTTCGCAGGTCCATTCCTAGGTCACAATTTTTTAATTTTAGTCGATGCTCATACTAAGTGGCCGGAAATACATATTGTGAAAAACATTACGTCGCAAACTACAATAAATATTTGCAGACAATATTTTTGTACTTACGGTTTACCAAGATATTTTGTCACGGATAATGGTAGAAGTTTTACGTCTAATGAATTTACGAATTTCTTAAAGGTTAATGGAATTATACATAAACGTACAGCACCATTTCATCCAGCAACTAACGGTCAAGCGGAACGTTATGTTCAGACGTTAAAGAATGCATTAAAGCGTATGCAGAGTAATCATACAAATGTACACGTAGATTTAC
The DNA here is from genome assembly GCF_003070985.1 of Temnothorax curvispinosus. Classification (NCBI taxonomy): domain Eukaryota; kingdom Metazoa; phylum Arthropoda; class Insecta; order Hymenoptera; family Formicidae; genus Temnothorax; species Temnothorax curvispinosus. Next base: position 839 of record NW_020222953.1, on the reverse strand, counting down.
AGAAATTATTATTACAGTACAGAAATACACCACATGCGGGTACGGGCAAAACACCTGCAGAAATGTTATTTGCGAGAAAAATCAGAACACGATTAGATTTGTTACGTCCATTTGAAAGTAAATTCCAAGCGCAGAATACACCAATTAATTTTACGGAGGGAGAAAGAGTGAGTGCCAGGAATTACAGTGGTACAGACAAGTGGTTATTTGGTAGAATTTGCGAGCGTTTAGGTACATTACATTATAAGATACGTTTAGATGACGGACGCGAGTGGAAACGTCACGTTAATCAATTAAGGAAAATAGGTGAATATACGCCTAGCAGTCTAGAAGACTATATTACATTAGATTACGCTCCACCAGAAATTGTACGCGGAAACACAAGTGATTGTGAGGAACGCGGAAGTTCCAGGGATAACGTACGCGGAAATTCAAATGATACAAATGTGCGTGATAGCTCAAGCGAGAGCAATAGTTCTACGTTAAGGAATAGTCCGACTAGTTCAGATATTACAGTTAGGAATGCGAGTGAGAGTTCCGTTACAACTCCACCAGCACCGCCGTATTCACCGTTGTCTCAGGATGGCAACAATACATTGTATTCAACTCCTACAAGTTCCTTCCAGGCCAGTACACCTGTACATACACCTCCGTTGAAACCTCCGTTGTTACAGATTCCAGAAAACCTCACTCTCAAGAGACCTCAACGAGTAGGTAGGATACCTGAGCGTCTCAAAGATTGCGTTATGCCCAAGAGAATGAAGTAGTAGGATATTTCATTAAGTGAGGGGAGTGTTGGGGTAGTTTGTATTACGCGCGTAGCAGAGACGGCGCGCAGG